>NC_136504.1:101237318-101369818 GCF_053919585.1 Euprymna scolopes | reverse complement strand
AGGGTTTTCCAACTGCTCATACTTTTCTCTATTAACTCAATTATATTTTCAGCCATCCTCACCATTTTCAACATCATAAGTATCCATGAATGCGGCACTATATCATATTATATTCAAGTTACATTCAAGTTTTTTGGGGTTTTTTTTTCATTTTGCAGTTTTTTTAAATACATTTATCAATCGATAGTTCGTCTTTTCTTCCTAAGCATCTTCCCCTCCCGTCTTTTTGTTCGACTGGCAAGTAAACATTTATTTCCAGATTGCCATAAACTTTCCGACTGAATATCCCTGTCAATGCCTTCCATGGCAAGTTTAAGCAAGCCTGTAATTTCCAACATTTGGTCATGTGGCAGGATCTTTCATGACTAAAATAGTCCTTCCTACTACAAGCCATTCTGGTATCTGGCACAATCTAGCACAATTATCCAGAGAGACAGCAAGCCTCTTGTGGATTCCTGTGAAAGATCGCAACCAGTACCCATGAATTCTTATCAGGTCCGGGCCCTTTGCACTTAGGCCTGAACTTCATTTATTTTCTCAACTCTTCAATAGAAATGTGGATATCCTTTTGTTTATGACCTTCCAGTTTTTCACTTACTCTATCGACCTATTTATGATGAGAACTGTGGGGGTGGCACCCCTATAGATTTTGTTTTTTTTTACATGGAGGTTACCACTTATCAAGGCCAGGAGGCCACTCAGGGATAAGGATTATTGCGTGTACAATAATCAATGAAATAGTATTGTAGTAATCATTAGTATTGGAGATTTAAGTCTGACAATGGACTATTCCGATGACCAAGTTCTGCTTTTCAGCAGTCTGAATCCAAGACTCAGATAGAGACAGCTGTAACTTTATTTTGTCCTTCAAACATAATTTCTGTATTTTCTGTTGTTATTCATTCCATTGTTTCCGAGTTTTCTCGTTTTTCTTTCCAACATTTACACCATAACAATGATGCACTTGACGAAAACTTTGTAGTTTCTTCAAGGAAAAGTGCCACTGTTTTAGTTTCAACTCTTTCCAGATTTCTAAAAAAAAAAAAACTTGGCTGGTTTGTCTTGAATAACTTGTTGTTGTTAAACTGCTGAATTCTGTTATTATACCTTCTAATCTCGGAAGCTGTTGACATAATCTGTTGCTTTATCTCTTCCGTACTGCTGTTAAAACCCTTGGCTTTCAGTTTGTAATCGTCTATCCAGTTCTTTTTTCTTCTTCTTGTTTGAATTTTTTTCCACTGCCGTTTGAACCATGCCTGAATTCGATCTAGATCTTAATCGCTTCAGATCACCTTCGATTCTCCGATATTTTTTTTGTTTTATTTTGGGTCCTTTAATCTCCACCATCACACCAACGAATACAGCTTCCACCTGCAAAATGTCTCTGACATCTTTTATGCTCATGTGACACCTCAATCGTCCACTTTATTTGTTGCCTTCCTTGACTGCAATTACAAATATTTCCTTTTTTCACTATTTCTCATTAACATTAATTTCAATCTATTCTGCAAATTTAATTCATCATCTGTCATTTCCACTAGTGTTGGGACGATTAATTGGAACCGGGAATCAGAAAAATCGGAAGATTTGGGGGTATCGGATTCAAAACAATTGGTGTCTATTTTCCGATGCCAAAACGATTCTTTTAATTGTCTTTTTTTTTTATTTGATTTTGTTTAAAGTAAAATCTTCCATTGCTGGTAATAATGATTAAATAAATAAATATTTATTGATTTTAAAAAACCCCAGTAAAGCTAAAATCGATAGATCATCATCCACAAGTGTATTTTGACATTTAGGAAAATATCTGCATATTTAACGCGTGTTTTTACGAAAATCGGGGAAAATAACAATTCTATAGTTAAATAATTAGAGATTTGTAAAGAATCGGAGTCGGAATCGGTAATTGTATCGGAATCAGGAAAAGCATTGGAATCGTACCATCACTAATTTCTACACTAGAAGTCTCACTATTATCAAGTAAGCTATCCTCTGCTTTTTGAACATTATTTATCATTCTTGTAGTGTCCCTTTTATTTTCTCTTTCTATCTCTTGACCCATTTGAGACACTTCTGGAAGTGTTTCAATGGACTATGCGATTGGCTGTTTACTATCCTTATCTTGATCAATTCTAATCCAACTAGTGTACGCCATCCTTTTTCAAGTATTGTTCTTATCTGATTCATCATCTGTTATTTCCACACTGGAAGTCCAGCAGGGCTACCCGGCATTGCTCGGGGCCGTATAAACAATGAGAAAATTGAAGTTGATTCTTAGGATAGAGGAATTTTTTATGTCTATGTATCATTTGCTATTTCGAGCAAAAGGATATTTTACCTGACCTAGGACGGGTATTACACATGTATGAGATAATTGTACCTGCCCTAGGGTAGGTAATTCACAGCATGTATATGAAATAATTTTACCCTCGCAAGGATGGGTAATGTACAACACATATTTAAAATAAGTTTACCTACCCAGCAGACGCGTAATTTAAATACATATATGAAACAATTAAACTCTCAACAGGTATTGTACAACATATATGAAATAATTTCTCTTCCCACCAATGCAACCATAATGGTTTATGATTAGGCAACCCTTGCTTCACCATAAATTTCAACATTACTGGGTTTCTTTCCTTCCTCACTATCGGCACTATAATTGTAAGAAAAATTATGTCATTTTTAAATAAGCTATCCTCCTCTTTTTGAACTGTATCATCATCATTCTCATCATCATCATCATCATAGTGTCACTTTCGTTTTTTCTTTTATCTCTTGACCCATTTAAAACACTTCTGGAACTTTGATTACTGTACACGCAATAACCCTTGTCTCCGAGTGGCCTCTGGGCCTTGATAAGTGGTGACTTCTATTAAAAAAAAAAGTGTTTTAATGGAATCAAATCCGGAAAAGATAATGCCACCGGCTGATGCGCTGTGCGATTGGCCGTTTACTATCCTCCTATTGATCGATTCTACAGGGTGGGCCAAAATAAGGGTCCTATTTTTAAAAATTCATAAATTCATGTAAGTTTTAAGAAGTGTTTTTCGGCCAAAATTTGTTTTGTTTATTTCAAAAAAATCTCGGAAGGGTCAGTCTTAAAGTTTGGTGAGTTTAACTTTTATTTTGTGGAAGTTATTCAAATTTAAAGATAGGACCCTGTATTTCTACTTTCTAAAGCCATCTTTTTCCAAGTATTGTTCTTAGCTGATTCATCAGCTTATTTTCCATCATTTCAAACATACCGCTTTCTTCTCAGTACCTCAGTGTGACCAATAAGTGTCCCCAAGTTTCCAGTCTTCTTTGCACATCTCCAGTGGGGGTCTGGCTAGTGCTTCCACCACCCCCCTCCTTGACTCTCGTTATTTGGAGTAGTGCCTATTTATCGTGACACTCACAGGAAAAAAGATGGGCGTGGTTTCTTCATTTGTACGGTTTCAGTTTTCATGATTTCATGTGATGTTATTTTGTGTTTTGCATCTCTAGTCGTTTCTTTATCCAGTTTGTGTAGTTTATGTGTTAGTCTCCACATTCAAGGTTTTTCCTTAATATTTTGCAGTTTTCATACTAGTTGCTCATGTCCCCGGCTTGTCATGGAAAAGGGATTGGGTACAGAATAGTTAACATGCTTATAAATTAATTTTATTTTTATTTCGGACTATTAGTCTCATCTTTATTAGTTGTTTTTTTTTTTTTTTTTTTTTTTTTAATCTTTTTATTGGTTCACAACGTTTCGGCCAACTTCATCTGGCCTTCGTCAGGTGGTAACCGCGACGGATAGGAACTTCGAATCTCCTAACTGCATTCTCAGCCATCATTGCCATCCGTAGTTGTTGTCGTCTCACCACATTTTTGAGACGACAACAACTACGGATGGCAGTGATGGCTGAGAATGCAGTTAGGAGATTCGAAGTTCCTATCCGTCGCGGTTACCACCTGACGAAGGCCAGAGGAAGTTGGCCGAAACGTTGTGAACCAATAAAAAGATTTAAAAAAAAAAAAAAAAAAACAACTAATAAAGATGAGACTAATAGTCCGAAATAAAAATAAAATTAACATATAATGCCCATCTCAAAACAAATTCCAATTAAGAAATAATATATATATATATGCTTATAAATGTGGGGTTTTTTGTTTTTTGTTTTAACGCAAATGAAGCCAACATATTTTTCGGTTCAACTACTGTAAAAGCAATTTGTGTTTATTTGCTTCATAGCATTCGCACGTTAAATCGGTTTAGCGTCAAGCTTCGATTTAAAAACAAAAACAATTCAAATAAGTAAAAATGTAATTTAGCATAAAAATTCTGTAAAGGGATGTGGTGGATCGAGGCGGAGGACGTATTTATTTATCTATTTGCATTTTGTGGCCCGTTAAAACATGGCGATAATGGCTTATTGAATCTGCATGTTCTGTAAATTGCAGAAATATGTTGAATTTAACATAAACTAGCACGGGTGCCCGGCGTTGCCCGGGTGTTTGGATGTGTGTGTTGAGCAAAAAAAAAAAGTAATAGTAGGAAGGCAGGCTCGAACCTGTACCGCGAAGGAGGAAAAGAACATGAAAAAAAACGTGACGTCTTTGCTGTTGCGACCACTGCCAAACCGGAAGTGATGTAAGTTTAAATTAAGGCTAGACAATTGAAAAGAGGGGATGAATTTAAAAAATATCGGCGAAAAAAACGATCCATCCCTGTAGAAAAGTGTCCAGTTGAGGGTTAAGAAATTAATGTTTTTAGCCAATTTTTCAGTATTTGTCGCCTGAAGGGTCGAGCTTCAAACAACACTGATCTTGTGAAAATCCGTCGCCTCTGTCCAAAGTTTTAGGCAGACATGCAAACATTCATACGTTTATATATTGGTAGCTCAAATTTTCAAACCAAACCGATTAAAAAGCTTGCCCTATCTCTGAATACCATTTATGTAAAATTTCAAATGTTTAGACCCGAAATTGCTTGTGTAATTTGGTAGAGACCGCAGAGGTCAAATTTTTTTAACTTTAACCCCTATTATGACCCCTTAACATTTATTGTTTTGGGCTGAAATCAAGTTATTAAGTTAGATCCATGTGCAAGGAACCTATATCTAAAATTTCAATTGCTTATACCCAAAATTGTCGCGAAGGGAGAGGGGAGCTTGGCAGAGTTCTCAAAGGTCAAATCGTTGAACTTTGACCCCTTAACAGCCAAATTTCTGGCCGAAAATGGATTACAAAGATTTTCCCAAATCTCAGTAACATGTATATCAAATTTTGAGTCTGTAGACTGAAAATTGACAGAGTTATTGCATAGGAAATGTACACAGACACACACACAGACACATTCATTTATATATATATAATAGATAGATGAATTGGGTTTTTTATGCATTTAAAGAAAATTTGATGTGAACGACTGTTTTTTTTTTAATTTTCTTATCAGTTTGTTCAAGTTGGGGATGGGGTATCCTACTGAATACTAAGTATTCACCCGCTATCACATATATTCCAACCGAGAGATCTTTTTTAAAGATTCTAAGCGTCTCTTTAAGAGCAGGTGTTTGAATCTCTCTTGCACTTAGTTCACCCGGTGTATTTTCCTTTTAGTTTTTGAGACTCTTTTTCATGAGTCCGGTTGCTCCTATAATTAATGGAATGATGGAGATCTTCCCGGGGTTCCAGTTTCACTTAATATCATACATGTGATTTGTATGCAAATGTTTGTAACAAAGTTGTATGTAACTTAAAAAAAATTTTTTTTTAATATTTCGTATGTGACCAAAAGCCAACAAAAATATTTCGGTTCAACTAATGTAGAAATAGTGTTTTTGCTTATTTCATTCGTAAAACGTGAAATTAGTCTACAGGAAGTGTTTCAAAAGTAATGCTTCCTATTTTTAATCCTGCCTGAATGGATCAGAGAGGATTACAAATTTCATTGTTATGATGACTGAATCGAAGCATTCATGACTGGAAAGTTTCAGCTCTCTGTTGCAAGTATTAACTGTGTGAAACTCTAAGAAAGCAACGGTTGTCATGGACATGCGCCAGAAGCAGAGATGTCTCATTGAATTCCTGGCAAAAGTGCATTGAGAATGGTAGTGGCTATGTAGAAAAATAAATAAATAAATTCTTAGCAGAAACGGTCGCTCGTTTCGATGGCACCACTCCCGTTTTCGTAGCTGTTCAACTTTTTTTTAGTTAAAACAAAAAAATAGGTGGTTTTACTTTTGGAACAACCTTCGTTGTTTCAAATTACAATTTATTTACAAAAAAAAAATGTGTAAGGAGGGTCTTTTTTTCTTTTTTTTTAATTTTATCTATTTACTGGCGGGCAGGGGAGGGGGGAGGCACCCGGCCTTGCTCGTCGGAAAATACGTTTAAATATATTTTAATTGCTGCACATTTCGTATTTATTATTACGGAGCCAATTCTCTAGCGAATATATTTATAATATAAAGCTGACTGTGTGTGCCTGGTCACGAATAGGTTCCTATATGGTTGACTATTATATAAAACTGATCACATATAACGATAGAAGATGTATCGAGACACAGGAATGGGTATGTTTGATCTGGCATAATGATGATTCATTAAAATTGTGGGGTCTGCGTACGCGCCTGGTTCACAAAGTATGGTAATAAAAAATTAAAATAAACGTTTATAAGTGTTTTTGATATAGATATACATAAGAATACTTTGATAAGTATGTTTTAACTTAAATAGGATGGTATAATAAAATTGTGGGGACTGCGTTCACGCCTGGCCTCCATAGAACGGAAATAAGCACAAACTTTAATAAAGACTTTTCACATCTATCTGCGTAAGTATACTTTGATAATTATGTTTCAGTTTGAAGAAATATGGTATAATAAAATTATTGCGTGTTCGTTCGCGCCTGACCTCCATAGAATGGAAATATGTCACAAAGTTTAACAAGGTTTTTTAATATCGATCCACAGAATATTGTGATAAGTATTTCAGTGTGAACAGATATGGTATAATAAATTATGGGGTTTATCTATTTTATTTTTACTTTCATCATATTTTGCTTTGGTTTTGATACCCCCAAATTCGAAACTATCTCTTTACAACCCTTCCTTTTCATAATCTATCATACTTTCATAAATCACAGTCCATTTTCTGTAGGCTGTTTTTGAACCCAGTAAACGACGGGTACTTTTGCTAGTATATATATATATATATATATATATATATATATAGTAATTTATAAAATATATATGGCAATTAAGCTACACTGAATATTCGGCGTTTCATCCACTCTAGGTCTCGTCAGGCTTATGCGCGAATTCTGTGGTTGTTTCTCGTTTTTATATGGTCATCTTCTGTTGAGGATTTTAGTTAGCCAATCAGCTTTCCAGTATCCACCGCGCTCCTTCCTATCAGCCAATGGGCATGCATTTTATCAAACAAAGGATCTGTTTTAGAACTAGGTTAGTGGTTTAAGGCAGACCTTACCTCCTGTTTTTTTTTTATACATATAAATATACATATGTGTACATACATATATGCACATATATATACATATATATACATACATATATGTGTGATCGTTTATGTATATTCATTGGTTATTTAATTTATTTATTTGTTTATTTTCTATTGTTTTTGTTAGTTTTAAAGCTATTTTGTATCGCTATCCTAGAGTAAGTTTTATTTTGTGAACACAGTTATTTGCTATTTCTCTTCTACAGTTTAATAGATTTTGGGGTTCTTTAAAGTACAGGATAGCAAATTTTTCATGAAGGCATAATTTACATGGGTCTTCTAAATGCCTACACGTGGCAGCTTGTCTCATTATTTTCCATTCGACTTCTCTATTTATATTTAACTCCATCACAATTTTTTTTCTCCTCTTTTTCTTCCTTGATCTTTCTTATTTATATTGATATCTCGACAGTACAATTAAAAGCATATCTTATTTTTATTTTATTAATATTATTGGAATTTTTTCCTGTTTTCCTTGTACACATTTTTGTGAATTTTTCCATGGATTTCTGTCTTTGGATTATTATGGACCATCTTCTTCCAATTACGGGATTTTTGGATTTTACTTGTGCAAATGGAAATTCAATTAACTTTCTTGAAATTATATACTTGGATTTTACCGTCACTGAATTATTTATCTTCTACCAGACTATCCATTCATGTGTAATCACCTTTTTCTTCACCATATTCCCTCTGCTTCACTTTTTTTGTTTTCAAGTAAGACTTTTGATTTACTTGTTGTTTCATCAAATACTTTTGCATGCAAAATCCGATCCTGCATTTTGCTAATTCCTACCCTCTGATGAGAAGGAACGTATTTCTTCGAAACTCCGCGGATTAAGGACTATCCACTTATCAAGTGTTTCCTTTTCAGATTAAATATGTTTTTAACTCATTTCAAAGTGTTTTTTAACATATTTTATTAACTGTTTGCTCGCATATATATATATATATATATATATATATATATATATATATATATATATATATATATATATAATGCTTCTCATCTTGAATTGAGCATATTGAGACGTGATACATGAATAATTACCATTAGCGTATAAAACGATGCTCTTTGTGTAAACAAATCGAGCTTAGGTATTTCGGACGATGTCAAAACATTGTTAAACTCACGGCTCGCATAGCAGCCGCCGATAGTGTAATAGTTAGGAACCTTGACTGTCATACAGTCGAGTTTCAATCCTGACTTGAGGTAGTTGCCTGTCTAGCCGCACTGATGAGCTGCGAAACAGTACTGTATGTGGATGACTATATATATATATATATATATATATATATATATATATATATATATATTTTTACACAGTGGTCACCACTTATTAAGGCCCGGAAGCTACTCAGGGATAAGGGTTATTGCAAGTACAGTACGTTAGTGTGGAGATTTGATGAAGTGTTTAATTAAGGGGGCGGTTCATTAGGAATTTGTTAACGTTGGACTTGAACACATCCAAGTTGTAGTCAGGTGGGAAGAAAGCAGACGGAACAGAGTTCCACAGGCGTGCAGTTCTAAGAAAGAAGCTTTGTTCATGGAATCCGCGTTTTGATTTAGGCACAGATAAAGAGTGGGGGAAATTTTTCACAGTGGATTCAGCTAGACGGGTGTTTTTCGTGAAAGATTGGCGAGGGGGACCAGGGATTGGAGTTCAGAGGAGCACCTGCCATGGAAATAACGATAAAACAAGGATAGGCTCGCAACGTCTCTTCTGTGGGAGAGAGGTTGCAGGGTAGAGAAAAGGGCATCCCCCACTAAGCCACGAAGTCTATTTTGTACTCTGTCAAGGCATAGTCATAATAATATAAATATTTTTAATTTGAAATTGAAAGGAAATTTATTTGTTGTTGCCATCAAATGACATAAAATGCATCCAATTATCTCAAGTTACCCAAATGAAATGGCTTTGCTTTGAAATAATATTGCCTCTCTGTTTAACTTGTTACCTGCGAATTATTAGCCACAGTTTTTATTTTTATATCTTATTACGTCATCATCTACGGCGTTCCCAGCTGATTTGAGGTAGCGTAATAGATTGGGTAGCTATGGTAACCAACAGCCAATCAAAAAAAGGAAAAAAAAACGTCGCTATGTTCCTTATATATTCTGAGAATTTTTAACACAGTAATTTTGTTATAACTTTTGTTTTACTGAACCAACAATTGAAACTTTTCTTTTCAAAATATAGCTGAGAAGGTGACCCATGAACTGTAAAAATTATTTGAAGTTTAATCGTAAAATGAATGACCGGTCAAGCGTTAAAGCGGTTCTAAATGAGTAAAACTAACACTTGACCATTGTAATACAACACGGTAGTGCTTCAATGATAATGGAGATGTAATATATTTTGACAAGTGGTTATTACATCGAATCTTAGAGGACAAGCTTCTGGCTTCTACAAACACAGATGATTTGTTTGACCAAGAGAAGGAGATAGAGAGGTAATAAAGCAGAAAAGATAGAGAAGGGAAAGAGAAGTCATAAAGAGACAGGGAAGGAAGAGGTGAGAGAAAGCGGGAAATGGATAAGGGTGATAGAAAAAAGTCATAAAACGAGTGGAGAGAGGGGGGGGGGAAGAAAGGGGATAGATAAATAGAGAAGTAGGTAGAGAGATAGAGAAAGACAAAGAAATCATAAAGTGAGAGAGAGGAAGGGAGAGAAAGCAGACGATAGATAGATAACAGGGTAGATGGAGGAAAAAAGAAAAAAATCATAAAGGGAAAGAGAGAAGGGAGCGGGAAATAGATAGATAGATAAGGAGAGTGAAATCATAAAGTGGTAGGTGGGAGAGGGGGAGGGAGAGAAAAGCAGGCGATAGATAGATAGATATGAGGGAGAAAGGGAGAGAAATCATAAAGAGAGAGGGAGAGGAAGGGAGAGAAAGCAGACGATAGATAGATAGATAGATAGATAGATAACAGGGTAGATGGAGGAAAAGAGAAAAAATCATAAAGGGAAAGAGAGAAGGGAGCGGGAAATAGATAAGGAGAGTAAAATCATAAAGTGGTAGGTGGGAGAGGGGGAGGGAGAGAAAAGCAGGCGATAGATAGATAGATATGAGGGAGAAAGGGAGAGGAAGCTAGATATATAGATAGATAGATAGATAGATAGGGGGAAAGAGAGAAGTCATAAAGAAAAGGGAATAGAGAGGTAAAGAAAGAGAGAGATAGTGAAAAGTTACAAAAAATGTAACACACACTAGAAGATCTAAAACTCACCCCTGCTCAGGTACATGCTATCATAAAAAATCTTGACACTTCAAAAGCATGTGGACCTGATCTCATCTCAGCTGTGCTATTAAAAAAGTGCTCAGCCGAAGTAGTTCCAGTTCTCTCCAAACTCTACAACAAATGCCTTAATGAATCATGCTTTCCGGGCTGTTGGAAAACTGCTCCTGTGGTACCAATATTCAAGAATTCTGGCGAAAGAAGTGACCCATCAAATTATCGCCCCATTAGCCTCCTCCCACTTTTCGCCAAAATATTTGAGACCATAATTAACCATGCTCTAGTCCGGCACCTTACAGATGCTAAACTTCTGACCGACAAACAATATGGATTTAAACAAGCCCGTTCCACAGCTGACATCCTCACTGTAATCTTTGAATGTATATACCATTCACTGGACAAAGTGGGGGAGGGCAGAGCGGTAGCTCTAGATATATCTAAGGCTTTTGACAGGGTATGGCACAAGGGCCTCCTCAGGAAAATTAAATCATACGGTATCACTGGTAGAATACTTAGCATAATTGAATCCTTCTTAGACAAAAGAAAAATCTAGGTTGTCCTCGACGATTGAACATCTAAACAGTGTGATATAAATGCGGGAGTGGCTCAGGGGTCTATCCTTGGACCTCTATTGTTCCTAATATTTATTAATGACCTCCCCGACAAAACTACCTCTGAGATGAGTATATATGCTGATGACACTGCACTCTATAACAGGAATGACAGGAAAACAACTGAACACATATCTAAAGAAATGGCAAAAACACTAGAGGATGACCTCCAATCTGTAGTGGTATGGGGACATAAATAGATGGTCACATTCAATGCTGCCAAGACTAAACTGGTTTCTTTCAATAATTACAAGAAACCTTCTGTACTGTGACTTCCTGTCTGAGAGTACATCTTTCAAACTGCTTGGCCTAACGTTCACAGGAAATATGAGCTAGAACAATTATATTGAAAACATTGCCAGGGCCACTGCAAAAAAGGTAGGCTCTCTCTACCATGCTAGAAAACTACTGACACCTGAAAGTATCTTGTACCTCTATAAGGCCACCATTCGCCCATGTATGGAGTATTGTCACATTTGGGCTGGTGCATCTGCTACTAGTCTCGTTCCTAGACAAGGTTCAAAAGAGAGTCGCCAATCTGATAGGCCCTGAACTGGTATCTAAGCTTCAGCCTCTGTCCCATCGATGAAACGTTGCATCCCTCTGCTTGTTCTACAAGTATTTTAATGGTGAATGCTCTGACGAACTGCAGACACTTGTGCCCCCACGACGTAGACACCCTCGACAAACCTGACAGGCAGCTAAATCCCACCCCCACACTGTAGAGATCCCTAGATGTAAAAGATCTTTCTACTCCAGTAGTTTCTTCCCCAGAACCGCTAGACTCTGGAATTCCATTCCAGGTTCCTGCTTCCCTAACTGTACTGATATGCAGAAGTTCAAGTGCAACGTGAACTGACATCTTGCTGCCCAAATCCCTACATAGTGCCTCAGTAGTTACTGCCCCTGATAGTAGCCCCCTACACCAAAGTGGCAATGTGCCTTGTTTGGGGTGAAAATGTAATTAAAAAAAAAAAGATGTAACACACTTTATGTTACACACATTTTAACACTTTTGTTTTTCTCTCAACTAATTCTTAATATTCACAGTTCATTAGCAGCATATTTCCTCTTATTGAGTGCTTGCTTTCTTCTTAAGGGCCACAATCAGAATTTTAGCTGCAGACCAACCTCGCAGCTGCAAAATCTACCAAGATGTGAAATTGCAAGCATTAGTAAACAAATTTTGGAACGGATTGATTTCGTGATGCAAATTATCTTGCATTGAATTCGATCGACACTTTTGATGGTGCTTTTAATAAGAATCAAACTCGATTTACCAAATTTGACATCAAAAACTATCATTCATCATTCATTAATAAAGGTTCATCAGCTAGATAGCTTAGTCTGTTCGCTAACGTTTCGCAATTTAATTCCTATTCACTACTCTCTCTTTCTCTTTCCCTTATCTTTCTTTTCTCTCTCTCTCTCTCTCTCTCTCTCTCTCTCTCTCTCTCTCTCTTTCTCTCTCCTTCTCTCTCTTTCTCTCTCTCTCTTTCTCTTTCTTTCTCTCTCTCTCTCTCTTTCTCTATTTCACCATTTCTTTTTCTCTCTTTTTTGTTGATACATTGCAGACCGGTAATAATCAAAACAACCACACTTGTATCATTAACAAAAAAGTGTATTAACAAAAGTATGTTACAGAAGTGCACGTCATGATTCTGGGGTTATAACTGCCATGAAGCGTTATCCAAATAATGCACTAAATTCAAGTATAGTTATAGTTTTTAGTTCAGTCTATTATTCCTAAAATGGGTAGATCAGCTTACCCTATAACACTTTCTCTCCCTCTTTCTTTCTTTCTTTATCTCTCTATATTTCTCCCTCTACTTCTTTCTTTTCTCTCACTTTCTCTCCCTCTCCTTCTTCCTCTTTCTTTGTCTCTCTTACTTTCCTTATCTCGCCTTTTTTCCTCTCTCTTTCTTAGGCACACAAATGCGCGCACACACACACACACATACACTCACTCAACACACTCACGCATACACACACACAACACTCACACACACTTACTCAACACATACACACACACGCTCAACACATATACAGACTCAACACGTACATACACACTCACATGCACACAACACACGCACACACATATTCACACACTCACACACCCACTCACATACACATGCTTACATATACGCACATGTAACATATACACGCACATGTAACGTACATATGCACATGTAACGTACACACGCACATGTAACATACATACGAATATGTAACATACGCACGCACATGTATCATACATACGCACATGTAACATACACACACACACACATGTAACACACACACATCAAACTTTTGTACACACGCTTACAGATATACATATGTAACATCGTGCATATGCATGCATGCGAAAGTATCAGCAGCAGTAAAAGATAGCTTACGAATAGATTGACAGCAGCAGCGGTCGCTAAAAAAGGAGAAAAATGCACCACGTGCTCGAGAGAAACAAAGTTGGCATCAAAGAAAATGGACATGCAAAAATGCAAAGACGAGAAATGGCTGACTATGGCCGACATGTATTCGGAGAAGAAAAGTGTACACTGGGCGAAAGACTTTTTAATTGGTGTTGAGATGGGCAATAAAAACGGTAATAAATGCTTTTATTCAAAAGGAAAAGATGCCGACCCGGATTTTTATTTATTTGTTTATTTCCTCTTGTTTCTATGTAGCGGCAACATTTATTTATTTGTTTATTTCCTCTTGTTTCTATGTAGCGGCAACATTTATTTATTTGTTTATTTCCTCTTGTTTCTATGTAGCGGCAACATTTATTTATTTGTTTATTTCCTCTTGTTTCTATGTAGCGGCAACATTTATTTATTTGTTTATTTCCTCTTGTTTCTATGTAGCATTGTAGCGGCAACATTTATTTATTTTGGTAGCTGTGACTAGGCCTTTTAATATAAAAGAGTCAAGATGAAGAAGAAAAAAAGAAAGAAAAATAAACGTTACCACGGAAAAATGCAGTCACAAAAAAAGGGGGCGCAAAAAAAAACAACAAAAACAAAAAATTGCACTCGCAAATAAGGACTTGAAAACAAACTCGGCTTGGAGTCACTTGTTTGTTTTTTTCTCTTCTTGTCTGCTCGCTTTCGAATTTTTTCTGTCCTGTTCATCATATTTTCCTGTTTGAGGAGGCCGCGGTTGTCAATGATGTTTTAGTCTTTAAAACGAATGTTCTAGTCTTACCGGTCGGTTATGCATTATTATGAGTAATATTGTTTCATACTCATGTTTAACGTAGCAAATAGCTTGTTTTGTTTTAAATAGAAATTTGGAATAAACCATTTTGACTATAACATAATTCTTTAAGCTTGTGTTTAGACTCTTTAAATGATATCTCCGGTTTTATGGTTATGAATTACTAAAGTTTTAAAATTTGAAAATAACTTGGCTGGAGGTCTTGCAAAATGTTTGTAAAAGTAAATATAACTACTGAAGTAAGTACAAAAAGTAAGTCTGATTTTATTTCTATAAAGAGTATTAATTTTGTTCTAAGTTTATGTGTCGTTTATAAGCGACTATTAATTCTGCTTTTGTGAAACAGGATTATTATATTTGAAGACATTGTATTTTTAAACTTTTTTTTTAATAAGAAACTGAAAAAGAAAAGATACGCTCATTTTACGCACGGGCTATGCTAAACAACTTAAAAATTATTTTATTTTATTTGCAAGGTTTTTCACCGTGTCTTGTGCTTTTGTTTGTCGGTATTTTTGCTACGTGGATTCAGATAAATACAGAACACTGTAATATTAAAATGTTTAGTAGTTTTAATTTTGAAATAAAAACAAGACTGCATGACGATCAAGTAGGACACTTGAAATGAAAGAAATTATTCTCTGTAAGTGAAAAATAATAAAGCGCATCAGTTTGTGTTGCCGCTATAATAGAAAGATAAGTGCCTACTAAATATTTGGAGTACTCACAGTTTTATTATCTGTTATAGAGATGAAATATGTAAAGAGCAACGATTTTTTCCTGTAGAAAGTCCGAAAGAGGTCAATAGAACTTGGACAATGAATCAAATTTTCTGGGTATGCACGTAACATAGCAATTAGAAATTAGTGACTGGACTTTGGCGGGTCAGTTTACGAACAAAGAAGCTTAGAGGGTAGCGGAAATTAGAGAGCAGTGCTCGAAGATAGAATTGCCGATGCTTAATGATAAGGTTAAACTGTATTGTGACACGAAAAGGGGAAAATGCAATAACTATTGTATAATGTTAATATATAGTTAAGTCAGAGGCACGGATAATGCCTCTGGCCTATTGGGTCGGGTGTCAACCTCAAATTGTCTTGAATAATCTCACCAAACAGGTTTGAGTCGTTCTCTAAAAAAACTCGTTAAAAGTAACTGAGCAATAAAGAGATAAATGAGTCAAGTTCAGCCGAGGGATTTAAAAAGGAAGTTTTATCTAAAAGAAGTTTGAGTCGTTCTCTAAAAAAACTCGTTAAAAGTAACTGAGCATTAAAGAGATAAATGAGTCAAGTTCAGCCGAGGGATTTAAAAAGGAAGTTTTATCTAAAAGAAAACTAGTCAAAAAAAAATCTACCAATGAGCAAGTTATAAATGTTATAACTGATAGGATATTGAGAGAGAATCAAGGGTTTAGATAAGAGAATATAAACAGTTGCGCAAAAAGAAACTCACACGAACAAAATATATGTATAAATGTATCTTGAAACATAATTAACATTATAACATATGTGTTATGAAGATTGTCAAGAAGCAAATAAACTGACTTTATTACTAAAATAAAAATAATTTGGCGAATTTATGGACTTAGGACCGACAAATATTACAGACTATGGCAACTCTGATTTAGTCTTGTTTTGACTGGCTTTGTAAAATGTTTTGTTATATTTGAAAATGTATTCTTGCACAACTAAGCTGAAACACTTCAACAACACTTCAGTGAAATTTCTGAAAATCCAAAAGAAAAATACTCGCTATTTAAACAATTCACTGAGTTTTTTCCTTTCGAATTAAAGCGTTCCCTTTAAATATTTGTAAGAATACTTTAGAATTCCTCTATTTTTATAAATGAAAAAAGGAAATAAATAAATAAGGAAAGGAATTTCTGACAAAAAAAAAAGTATAAAATAGAAATATCGAACAGACTATATATTAAGATATTTTTGTCTGGATTTAATTATTAGCTAGCCTGGGTGTCTGGTGTTGCCCTGGTGTTTAGGGAGGGGGTGTTGAGCAAAAAAAAAGGTGGTGTTAGGCAGCGAACTCATACCGCGAATTAGGAAAAGAGCATAAAAAAAAGTAATATCTTTGCTATTGCGCCCATCGCCAAACCGGAAGTGACGCAGGTTTAAATTAAGCCTAGAATATCAAAAAGATAATAAGTAATGAATGACGATAAAATTTTATTTTATTTTTTAATTCAACTTCTACTCGATAATTTTCCATAATTTTTAGTGAGGATCCTTATTTTTGCCTACTACGTAAGTATATTGACAAATTTGTACAGAAAGAGAGAGGAACAGAGAGAAAGAGAGAGAATAGTTAATAGAAATTAATGCGATTTTCATGTGTCCTATACTGTATAAACACTGTGTTTTAACGCGAAATGGTTCAGCATGTCATAATCTGTTTAAAATGAATATGATTTTCGAGCTATGGCATATTGTTTTTCTGTTAAAATGATCTGGTCAGGAAACTTCACGTTCACATAGAAAAGGGAAATTTTTCGCATTGAGTTTTCATGATTTTATTTTTATTTTTTTATTCATCTCCTATTATCGAATGCCACCTGAATAGTGCTCGCTCAACAAGTAGTTCTTCCTTTCCTGTGAAAATTGGAAATCTTGTAGAAAGAAAAGAAGGAGAAATGTATTATTTGGATCATTCAAATTACTGTTCTCATCTTGTGTGTTATTTTCACAACGTTTCAGCCGATAAACCCTTCGACGTTTATTTATTCTTAGTATCGCCCACACTGAGGCCTTGAACCCATTCAAAATTATATACAGATTCCCGAGTTTGACCAAAGGATTCTTGTGTTCAACAAGATACATATGAAAAGGGTCGATAGTTAAATTGGCTGAAATATACTACTTTCAATTTCAACCCCCCCCCCCCCCAAAAAAAAACATGTAGTTCCACAACCATCGGAGTCTGTCAAGCAGTTATTTAAATACAGTTTGGAAAATTCTCATTTTGTTTCTACTTTTTAGAGTCATCCTCGAAGCCTTATAAAAGGGTGTCATGCTTCGGATTGTAGTCAGCTGGGAAGCAGTTCTGCGCTATTGTGTTCCATACATGTGTAGTTCTACGGAACAAACTCTGTTCATGGAAGTTCCGTTTAGTTTTCGGTACAATGAGAAAAAAATGGAAATTATTGACAGTGGCTGCAGCTAAACAATCTTTTGTTGCGGATGTTTTATAGAATGAAAGACTATATATTCGTAATCAGAACAAATTTTGCATTAAGTATTCTAAATATGAGGTTTAGTGTGCTTATATTTTGATTTTAATCATTGTAAAAAAGGGCATAAAATGTGGTTTAAAAAAACTGTTCTGCCTGGAGGAATTAATTTTACTCGCCCTGTGACGGGTGTTCTTCTATTAAATCTATAAAATGATGGATATGTCTATGTCGCAGCTTAAAGCCAGTTTTATTTCCGTGTGTCATTTTTCTTTCTAACGGCCACAGACCAAAACTGTCACAGTGCACCATCCAAACGCTACAGTTGAAGAGGAGGACATTCGACTACAAATCTATTTCAATATTATGACACAAACAATAAATTCTGACTTCCTCTTTCGTCTTGTCCCTCGATGAAACATGCGATTTGATATTTATTATTTTTAATTCCTTTCAGAAAAAAAAAAATCCAATTATTTTCGCATTTATGACAATCAACGGCTAAAATAGCGAAATGATAGAATTTGATTTCTTGGTTTCTTTTTGCCCCCCCCCCCCAACCCCCGACAAAAGGAGGGTGGACCTGTAAATTCACCCTCGTCCGTTCGTCTGTCCGCACTTTTCTCAATAACTTCGCTTTGGAATTTTTTGAAATTTTACAAAAACATTAAACATGATATGAGTAAAAAAAAAAAAGTAACAGAACGGATTTTCCGGGAAAACTTCGGTTGCCCCCACCCCCGGGGTGCCTTTTGGGTTAAAATGGCTAAAATTGACACTTTTGTGCTTATTAAAAAAATTGATGCTTTTCTGAAAAGTTGTAACTAACTGATTTCTATATATATATATTTTTTTCTCTATACTTTGCGATAACTCTTAGGTGTGCTTCAGGGGCTCTTTTAGATCCAATAAAAACACTCCATTTTTGTGACGATTTTACCATATTTGTCCAAAATTTTCTGTGTATGTCGATTTAGTAGTTTTGCATGGTGCTGAACTCAAATTTAAATATGTTAAGGCCTTGGGGACATTTGGGGTTAAATGGTGGAGGACAAATGATGGACTTCGTCATTTCGTTTTTTTGCATACATGTTAACTTTGGTCAAATCGCCAGTTCCTTCTTTCATCAGATTATTTCGATTATCGATGCTTATCGAAGGCATTCCGATACAAAACCTATCTAAGAACACTGCCAGGTGCATAAAGTGCCTTTGTGTGAAATTTCATAAAAATCAGCGCAACCGTTTTCGAGTCCACAAGAACAAACTCACGTGCACACACACACACACACACACACACACACACACACACACACACACAAAATTCCTTTCATATAATAATCTATATATATATAAGCGAAAATGTGTGTATGTATGTATGTATGTATGTGTGTTTGTATGTCCGCTAAAAACTTTCAACAGACACAAGCAAAATTCACAAATTTGGTATTATGTTAAAGCTCGACCCTCTGGATGAAAAATATTGAAATTTTTGCCCAAACGGTCCACTCTAAGTTGGTCAGTTGGCCGTTTTTCTATAGGGGGGGGGGCCAAAAAAGTGACATTTTAATGTTAAACATTACGTAATTCTTATCCTTTTAAATCGATTCTAATGTTATTTATAGGTAATTGAAAAAACGCTGCGTTATGTCACATGATCTTGACGTCAACAATGGCGTAATCTGCATTAAATGTATTTAATAAGAGATTCTTATCGGTAAAAATGCGAGTAATATACAAATTAAAATATTAACTTACACGTTATGAAAACGTTACCAAAGTTATTAGCAGGTGTAAAATAGTAAGATACGAGAGTTAAACGAAAAATAACAAGCAAAAATGTCAAGTAAAAAAAATATGTTTAAAAATATTAAGCGATCACTGTGTTTACAAAAAACAAAGCTAAACGCCATTTTCTTTTTCATATTAGAACACTATTTCTCTTTAGAGGGAGGAAGGCGAAAGATAGAACCGCTGGAATTCTAAGAACAGATGGTATTTATTTGCTCCCCCACCGAGCAAATTAGGCACAAGGCCGATTTTTAATGTGAGGAGTGAAGGGAGGGGGAAGGGAAAAAGGGGAGCAGCTCCCGAGAGGTGGGAAGTGGGAGCTGGTTAAAGGGCAGGCATGTAGGATTGCCCCCACATCTGGTCTTTGCTAGTCATAGCTAGTCCTAGCTAGTCATAGCTTGCAGTATCTGCCGGAACAGATACTAAACTTTGATCTTAGCCAAAAGACCAAGTAACCGTCTTATACAGCTTAAATGCCTACCAACAATTATCTTCTATTATAAAAGATGCATAATTTATATTTATCGATAACTAAATTGAGACAAGATGTCATATTCCAAAAATCACATCTGAACTAAAAACATTATTATTTAGAAGGCCATCCTTATTTTTGGGTGACGTTTCTTTCTCTAAACCTTGACATGCAAAGCATGACCTCCTCCTTATTTTCTTAATGGGATGGGGACGAAAGATGAAACCGCTTCAATTCTAAGAACAGTACTACACTTTGATCTTAGCCAAAAGACCAAGTAAAAAAGATGCAGATTATATATTTTTTGAATACTAAATTGAGACAAAATGTCATATTCCAAACATCACGCATCGTTAAACTGCTAATTCCAAATTCTGAAATTCTTATTATTGGGATGTTATGATTTTTAGATAATTTTGAGTTAAAGAGGAGGGGTATCAAAGTCAATTGAATGCTGAGATTAATACCACACAAAGGAATTCATTGTTATAATATGCGAGTGACCTCGCTTGGATGTAGCTTCATTGTTAAATACAATTAGAATAATATACAATTATTGTTACAATATGCAAGTGACCTCCCTTGGATGTAGCTTCATTGTCGAATACCATTAGATTAATATACAATCATTGTTATAATATTCAAGTGACCTCCCTTGGATGTAGATTCATTGTCAGAAACCATTAGAATAATATACAATTATTGTTACAATATGCAAGTGACCTCCTATGGATGTAGCTTCATTATCGAATACAATTAGATTAATATACAATCATTTTTATAATATGCAAGTGACCTCCCTCGGATGTAGCTTCATTGTCAAATACTATTAGAATAATATACAATCATTGTTATATGCAAGTGACCTCCCTTAGATGTAGTTTCATTGTCGAATACCATTAGAATAATATACTATCATTGTTACAATATGCGAGTGACCTCCCTTTGATGTAGCTCCATTGTCAAATACAATTAGAATAATATACGATCATTTTTATAATATGCGAGTGACCTCCCTTGGATGTAACTTCATTGTCGAATACCGTTAGAATAATATACAATCATTGTTATAATATGCAAATGACCTCTCTTTGATGTAGCTTCATTGTCGAATACTGTTAGAATAATATACAATCATTGTTATAATATGCGAGTGACCTCCCTTGGATATAGCTTCGTTGTTGAATACCATTATAATAATATACAATAATTGTTATGATATACCAGTGACTTCCCCTTGATGTAGCTTCATTGTCGAATACAATTAGAATAATATACAATCATTTTTATAATATGCGAGTGACATCCCTTGGATGTAGCTTCATAGTCGAATTCCATTAGAATAATATACAATCATTTTTATAATATGCGAGTGACCTCCCTTGGATTTAGGTTTGTTGTCGAATAGCATTAGAATAATATACAATCATTGTTATAATATGCGAGTGACCCCCTCCCCTTTGATGTAGCTTCATTTTTGAATACCATTAGAATAATATACAATTATTGTTTTAATATGCGAGTGACCTTCCTTGGATGTAGGTTTGTTGTTTAATACCATTAGAATGATATACAATCATTAGTATATTATGCAAGTGACCTCCCTTTGGTGTAGCTTCATTGTCGAATACCATTAGAATAATATACAATCATTGTTTTAATATGCGAGGTAAGATACAATTATTTCATACGTGTAATACGCGTCCTTGCAAGGTAAAATATTCTTTTGCTTGAAATAGCAAATGATACACAGACATTAAAAATTCCTCTCTCCTATTCTCATATTCAAAATCAAATTCAATTTTATCGTTGTTTTTATGGTCCCGAGCAACACCGGGTACCGCCGCTAGTATATATATATATATAAATAGAGAAAATCTGTGGCCTATTTTTAGAAAATTCTCAACATTTCATCCCATTGAGAATTTTCTAAAAAACGGCCACAGTTTTCTATCCCCTTTTTTCCATAATGTTATGATATCATACCTCCTATTTTCACACACACACATACATACATACACACATATCTATCTCTCTCTATCTCTCTCTCTCTCTCTCTCTCTCTATATATATATATATATATATATATATATATATATATATATATATATATATATAAAAGTGAACGTGTCTGTCTGTGTGTCTGTGTTACATTTCCCTACGCAATAACTCTCTCAATTTTTAGTCTACAGACTCAAAATTTGATATACAGGGTACTGAGATTTGGGAAAATCTTTGTGATCGGTTTTTAGCCAGAAATGTGGTTGTTAAGATCAACGATTTGACCCTTGAGAACTCTACCAAACTCCTCCGACAATTTGGAGTCTAAACGCTTAAAATTTTGGATATAGGTTCCTTGGACATGGATCTAACTTTATAACTTGATTTGAGTAATGTTAAGGGGTCATAATAGGGCTCAAAGTTAAAAAAATGATTGACTGCTTTTTTTTTTAATTTTTTTTTTTTTTTGCTTAACATACACCTCCAAACACCCGAGCAATGCCTGGCTGAAATGCTAGTATATATATATATATATACTAGCAAAGAGACCTGACGTTGCCTGGGATTGAATGATGATCAACCAATGTTTTACACTCCTATAGCACCTGTAGCAAGCTTCACATGCCTTTCGCAGTGATTAGTTCACAATATATTGTAGTCTACATTGCACTGTAGAGAACCTACTGTTGATTTTATAAAGTTATTTTTTATATATAATAGATTCCATTAAAGTTTAAAATGGAAAAGTCAAGTATCATGCTTCAATTGTGTTCTAGACATAAACATTTATTTTGAACGCGCCCCTGTCATATCAAAGAACCTACTGTTGATTTTATGCACCTGGCCTTACTGGTTGTGCGGTGAATTTTTTTAGTTTAAAATGGAAAAGTCATGTATCATTTTTTACTTGTGTTTTAAACAGAAACAATTACTTCGAACACGCCCCTGTCATATCAAAGTACCTCCTGTTGTGCGGGAATAAATCTTTAAGTGCACTTGTGATGTTAGGCTGTGTAAGGTGTTAACTTCTTTCGTCTGAGACATGTCAATACAAAGCCTATCTATGAACATTGCCAGGTGCATAAAATACTTTCATGTGAAATTCCAGAAAAATCGGCTCAGCCGCTTTCGAGTCCATAGAGAATGAACACACATGCAGACAAAGTTCATTTTATGTAATAGTAGAGATATTAAAATGAGATTAAGTTCTGGGCCTTCAGGCCGGGATCAAAGTGTAGCATCTGTTCCGGCAGATACTGCAAGCAAAGACCCTATCTGGGGGCGACCCCACATATAAGACCTTGGTCAATGTAGGGGCAACCCTTCATACCAATTGTCACTATCCAGCTTCTCTACTCCCCGGGGAGTTGGTTCTCATTTCCCCTTCAATCCTCACTTTAAAAATCGACCTTGTGCCTAATTTGCTCGGTGGGGGAGCAAATAAATACCAACCCCACATATAAGACCTTGGTCAATGTAGGGGCAACCATTCATACCAATTGTCACTATCCAGCTTCTCTACTCCCCGGGGAGTTGGTTCTCATTTCCCCTTCAATCCTCACTTTAAAAATCGGCCTTGTGCCTAATTTGCTCAGTGGGAGAACAAATAAATACCTCAAAGTGTAGTATCTGTTCCGGCAGATACTGCAAGCAAAGACCATATATGGGGGCAACCCCACATATAAGACCTTGGTCAATGTAGGGGCAACCCTTCATACCAATTGTCACTATCCAGCTCCTCTACTCCCCGGGGAGTTTGTCCCCATTTCCCCTTCACTCCTCACTTTAAAAATCGGCCTTGTGCCTAATTTCCTCAGTGGGGGAGCAAATAAATACCTCAAAGTGTAGTATCTGTTCTGCAGATGCTGCACTTAAGGTAATTTGTACCAGTCAATGGAGGGGAAACCCTCTATACTGGGACAATTATTATTTTTGGTAACCAGAGTGCCCCCTTTTTGCCTACTTTTAGGGGAGCTGGTTTTTACCCCACATTAAAAACGGACTTGTGCCTAATTTGCTTTGGTGGGGAAGCAAATAAATACATTAAAATGAAATTAAGTTATCTTATTCAACTTAAACATTAAAAAGATTAATTTTAACTTATTTTTAACAAGAAGAAGCGAACACATACACCAGCACACATTTTCGCTTTTATATTTGTTGGGAGTATATAGGGAGTAAATAGGGAGTAATTTATAGGCTTTATTTTGTAAACGAAATAAACCAGTAATGATTTCTGTTGAATTTGTTTTATTAGTGTCCAATCTGGCGAAGAAATGAAACTTTACCCCCCCCCCTGTATAATGTTATTTTTATCTTATTTATAATGTCTGTTTTTTATGTGCGTAAAATTGAAAGAATTAATTGCAAAAACTGGGTAAAAAAAATGTAAGAAAGGGTGTTAAAAAATCATCTGTAGGTGTTTAGGGCCCAAGAAAAAGTGAAAAAAAAAAAGAAAAAAATGAAGGTAGTCCTGCATAATTTGACCCTAATTCTCGTGAATTCCTGTCAAGCATTGATCGGGCGAGACCAGCAATCATCGGTGTCAGCCGCAGACTACCGGAAAAAAACAAAACAAACAAACAAACAAAACGAACTGGAAAGAGTACAACTTTAAAGAAAAAAAAAAAGAAGAAAACTTACCGTGTAAAATGCAAATATGTTTATTTTATTTTATTTTATTTTATTTTTTGTTGGCTTGTTTTCTGCAATAAAATCAAAGAAACAAAACAAACAGGAAAAAATACAAATGGAAGAAAAATAAAATAAAACCAGAAAGCTGGCCGTGTATAATGAAAATATATTTATTAGATTTTAGTCATAATGTTTTTTTATTGTTGGTTTGTTTTCTGCCAAAAAAAGTATATTTTAACCGTATAATTGTTAGGTGTAAGTATAACGGTTTCTTATGTGTTTTCTTTTCTTTTTTATATTTTCTTTGTTGTCGCTTGTTACCAATTGCAATGTCGTCTGATTCCATATCGATACCGTAATAGTAATTGGGCTTATGAAACTCCCAGAAATCCAATGTATAGAAATAAGTAATGAATAAGTAACTAATCAGAAAATAAAAAGGCTGCTCTCCCCCCCCCCAAGTATCACGTAAAAAATCACTGCGAACATAATAGAAGGAAAAATACAGTAAATAAAATATATAAATCGAGTAATCATATCAAAATTTGAAGAACGCTGGCGGCTGACTGTTATAGTTTGTTGTAAAACCTGGAATCCAAGGTTAGTTTGTTTTGTTTAAGTAACCCTTCGACTCACAGCCCCCCCCCAAAAAAAAAAGGAAGGAAAAAATGAAAAAACAAAAAAGAAATGGCATTAGTAACCCATAGAATAGATGAAACCGAAAGTTGTGTTTCACCCGACGGTAAAATGGCAATCCATTTTTTTAAGCAACTAAGAACTCTAACTGGTGTTTTCTCGTAAATTCCCCTGTAAAGTTGGCCGTGTGGGTTTGTTCCTTGCTAACAGAGTCAGAGATGGCTTCGTGGCCGGGTTCGAATCTCCCGACCGCCAATAATTATGACACTCTGCACTGATGATTCCCGAAAAGATGAAACACTAGTGTTGTAGCTATTTAGAAATTAAAAAAATTATTATAGAAATATATATATATATATATATATATGAGAGAGAGAGAGAGAGAGAGATGTAGCCTTGTGTGTCTATCTGTGTGAAGAATGATCACTACCAAACTACTCTATCAATTTTTGGTCTAAAGACTTGAAACTTGGGATATAGGGGATCCAGACCTATGTAACAAATTTGACTTGGCTTTTAGTCGGTAAAAATAGTTGCTAAGGAGTCTCTTGCAATATTTTTAAACTCATAATGGGGTATGGTCTCTCAGTATTGGGAGATTCTATTTATAAACGCTGCTGCTAGGAACTGACGAATCAAATTAATTCATGTTCTGCTAGCAACCAATCAGAAACCAGAATTGCTCTATAAAAATTAAACCTTTTTAGCAACCTTGAACATATTTTTTTTTTTCGTATCAACACGAGAAGGGTTATTTGCTCTTTGGCTGCAAATTTATAAAGTCCGGAACCTGTCCAGAACAGCTACCCAATGAAAAGTCGTCATCTTCAGGACTTGTATAGAATAACTACCCATCGGAAACTTCTGAAACTAAACATGGCTTACAACTAAAGAGGGTCAAAGTTAAAAAAAATGGAACAGCAATCGTAAGTGAATGTATTACTTCTACGCATATGTAAATATATATTTATATCTTTAACAACGTTATTTTGGAAGTTTTATATGCATATAGACTTAACTCAAATGGTAACACATAATACTGCAGAGCTGTATGTTTTGGTTTCGATTCTAGCTGATGGCACCCAAGTCATTTTTTTTTAAATTTTGTCTTTAAGACTTACATTGTACATCCACTGTATCATTTTCATATTATTTCTCTTCATGCAACGCATGCCCACAACCCTCACTGGTCACGCTTCAATTCTATACATCATCACCTGTTATCTTCACTGTTCTATCTACATCTACTGATCAAATAGCTCTCATCCATTCTTTCAACGTGACCAAACCAACAAAGCCTCCTGTTCTGCACACATCTTCCTATACTGTTCCGATTTAATCTGAGATCATCAGATCCAAACCTGCCTTTAAGATGCACATTACACATCTATCGTATCATTCTCATATCATTTATCTCCATGCAACGCATGTCTTCAACTCTTACTTCTATGCATCGTCATACAACCTACTCATGGCTGAGAGACGTAAATTAAACTAGATAACGTTTACAACTAATTTTTTTCTTCATGGTTTTGTTTTTACTGTGATAAATTATTAGGTTGGTGCAAAAATAATGTCGTTATTTTTACGTTAAGTTGGACGTCAAAAAAAAACGACATTATTTTTGTACTAGCCTAATAATTTATCACAGTAAAATAGTATCAGTCAATCAGTCACCTGTTGTGTTAGCTGCCGGGTTTAATAGTGTAATTTTATATGTATTTTGTGTTTGGTTATGTGGACGATTCTTTTAACCCTCTCACCATGATCCCTGACCCCTCCGACACCGACCCGTCCGGTTCATGGGAAAATGGCGATACCAAAAGGTCAGAAACAACTGCTATATATCCATGCAATGGCCATCGTTTGTTCTTCTGTGAATGCCAAGGCTAAAATATTGCCTTTGAAAGCAATATCCTGTGAGTGTACCAGACATTGAACAATGATGCATTATTTGGTGGGAAATACGTCGTCCTATATTTAACCTTCAATGTATTTAATTGATTCTTTTTTCTCATCCGCTCGACTGGATGTTATTCCTTTTGCGAGAAAAAGATCTTTTCTTTTTCCAGACTGAAACAAGAACCTTATTTGCGTTAGATGATCTTTATGAATATTAATAGTCCGTCATAATTATTTGCGTACCTTTTTCTTCCGACATTCTTCGGACACGAAACAAAAAAAGATGACTGTTCATGGCATAATGTCAAATTTGGTGAAAGGTCAATTCCATGAATCACAATCGGAGGAAGGAACAAGAAACAGTGCTTAGAAAGAATCAATGTTTAGAATCATTTGCGAAAATTATATATATATATATATATATATAACAACAAATAGTTAGTTTTATATATATATATATATGTATATATATATAACAACAAATAGTTAGTTTTATATATATATGTATATGTATATATATATATAACAACAAATAGTTAGTTTTATATATATATGTATATATATATATAACAGCAAATAGTTAGTTTTATATATATATGTATATATATATATATATATATATATGTTTATATATATATATATATAAATATATATATTGCGGAATAGGGACGCATTATCATTGGCATATTCTGGGTATGTCTGTGAAAGTCTTGAAATAAAGACGAAACCTTGATGGATATATAAACACTTTTTGTTTTTTTTTCTTCTCTTTTTCTTATATATATATATATATATATATATGTGTGTGTGTGTGTGTGTGTGTGTGTGTGTGTGTGTGTGTATGTATATGTATGTATGTATGTATATATGTATATATATGTATGTATATATATATGTATGTATATATATATGATTAATATACGATATATATATATATATATATATGATTAATCTATATATATAAAAATGTAAATTTGGTTCGTTCCAAACGAATAAAACCATATTTCTACGTTACCAATTTATTTGAAATTTTCAGACAACCCATCTTTAGAGTCGAGGTATGTTTTTATGTTATTAAAATAAATTTATCTCGCGAATTATTAAAATATTAAATAAAATAAATATATTTTTTTAACCGTTACTGCGAATCTGTTCTGTTGATAAAACTTAACTTCCGGTCCGATTCATTTCACAGCCACGAATTGACGAAAGATTTCATTTTCTGTTAACTCGATAAGTAAAAAAAAAACAAAAAAAAACATATTTCATTTGTTTATCTTCCAAATTTTTTAATTTACACATCTTTTCTTTATTATATAAGGTTAAAAAAAAGTTTGTCGCTTGCTATGCTAAAACAAAGTTTTTTTGATTTTTATTTTTCTAATTTCAAAATATGTTGCACCATTATTGTGATGCTTAATTTGCAGTATATTTCAATTTAACTTTTATTATAAAAAGTTTGAGTTTATGATTTGTTTCCTGCAAAAAAAAAATACCCTCACTGAAAAAAACAGGCAAAACTAGCTGATAAAATATGTAAGCCTTCTGGGGAGCTAACCGCTTCTATATAATTCCAGAAACATATAGTGAGAAAACACGGAACATTTTATATATTGAATATACTATATTTAAAAAAAAATTTATTGTAGGATTCTCCTGATCTCGCGAGTTTTTTTTAAATCTCAGTTGACAACATTGCATCACTAAAAAAAACACAAAATGAATGCCGACGCTCAAAGTGTATACACATTTTGACTCCTCCCTTTATTTAAAAATTCACCAAAAATCAGGAAATTAACGAATTTTAATGAAAATTGCAGTATTTTTCAAATAATGATCGCAGAATATAATGAACTAATTATTTTTACTTAACTCTTAGTGAAAATGTTTTATTTTGTTTAAACAAAAAATACCTTTACTAAAGTTATGGTTTTCAGTAGTAAATAAAAAAAACGCAAGAATTTATTTTTTGCTTTTTTTTAAAGCATCGTAATTTGTAACAATAAAAAATAATTTTTACAGTAACATTACGAAAAAAGCTCCTAAAGTCCGTATTAATGAATTCGATATAACTCGAAGAAAAATGAATTCTCGCATACTATTCAGGAAATTAAAGATTCAATTAGATTCCTATTTTAGTCACTTAAATTATTTAGGGTGAAATGAGTTTAGGAATTCATAGCCAAACCTAAATATTTTTTTGGTAAATATCCAGATACGCTACTACAGAACACCGACCACTCTAATTTGTTTGGGGGGTATGTGATTTATATTTTTCGTGTTTTTATTCAATGTAACATATTTATTCAGCTCGAAAAACATACAGTGTTTACCGATGTATTGGAAAATTCAAGATGGCGTCTGATTCTCTCTTTAACACGGTAAGTTTGGGAAAAGGTGTTATAAATAACAACCCAGATAAAATACTGTTAAAAACTCGCTCAATATATGTTACCGTGACACAGGTTGACATATATTCGGCGAGTTTTTAATAGTATTTTGTATAGTTTTTTATTTATAACACCTTTTCCCAAACTTACCGTGTTAAAGAGAGACTCAGACGCCATCTTGAATTTTCCAATACATCAGTAAACACTGTATGTTTTTCGAGCTGAATAAATATGTTACATTGAATAAAAACACGAAAAATATATCCAGTTTGGTAGAAAAGTAATTTATCTTGCCTTTGATAACATTTATTTGTTATATATTTGTTTTTTGACAACTTTTTCGAATCTATGTGTACAGTAATACAAACCCGTTTTTTTTTTTTGTCCGCGCTTTTTTTAAAATCGTATTTCCAGGTTTAATTACAATGTTTTTTATTCAATTGTAAGGTTAAAATACACCCTCCCCTCCCCATGTTAAGAATGGCTTTTTAAATATTAACGTTATTATTACAACACGGATCACTCTCTGGATGTGTACTACTTTCACCTAACAATTTAATAAACAAAACATGGTACTTATGCAGAGAAGGTACCGTGCTGAAATAATGCTATTAAGAAAGCCATTCTTAACATAGGAAAAGGAGAGTGTTCTGTAACTATTTTATATTTTCACCTAACAATTTAATAAACAAAAGATAGTACTTATGCAGAGAAGGTACCGTGCTGAAATAATACCGTTATTTAGAAAGCTATTCTTAACATGGGGAGGGAGTTTTGCATCTATTCTATACTTTCACCTAACAATTTAATAAACAAAAATAGATAGTACGTATGCATAGAAAATACCGTGCTGAAATAATGTTATTTAGAAAGACATTCTTAACATGGGGATGGTATTTTGTAACTATTATGTCCTTTCAACTAACAATTTAATAACAAAACATGGCACTTATGCAGAGAAGCTACCCCGCTGGAATAATGATGTTATTATTTAGAAAGCCATTCTTAAGATGGGGATAGGGGTGTTTTGTAACTATTCTGGACTTTCACCTAACAATTTATTAAACAAAAGTTAAACTTAAAGCAGACAAGGAACAGTACTGAATCATTAACATTATTTAGAAAGCCATTCTTAACATGGGGAGGGAGGATGTTTTCTAACTATTCTGTACTTTCGGTGCTGATGCAGAGAGTGATCTGCACTATTTTTTAAATCGCATTTCCACGTTTAATTAAAGTTTTATCATTAAGATCGCAAATTATAAAAATATATTTAATAAAGTAAAAATATTTTTCGTAACTGCGGGACTATTCGCCATTTCCGGTAGAAATTAGCCTTTCACGTGCACAACACGTGGACGACTTTCGAATTACAACAGTTAACTTTCTAATTAATAGATGGGTAAAAAAAATCCCTATTTTTTAAATTATATATATATATATATATATATATATATATATATATATATATATATATATATATATATATATATTGTACTTTAACCTTACAATTGAATAAAAAAACATATAAAACTTTAATTAAACTTGGACATACGATTTAAAAAATAACGCGGTCCGGTAAGTGCACTGGCGGGTTTGTATTACTGTACACAGATTCAAAAAAGTTGTCAAAAAACAAATATATAACAAATAAATGTTATCAAAGGCAAGATAAGTTACTTTTCTACCAAACTGGATATATTTTTCGTGTTTTTATTCAATATAACATATTTATTCAGCTCGAAAAACATACAGATACTATTAAAAACCCACCGAATATATGTCAACCTGTGTCACGGTAACATATATTGAGCGAATTTTTAACAGTATTTTATCTGGGTTTTTATTTATAACACCTTTTCCCAAACTTACCGTGTTAAAGAGAGAATCAGACGCCATCTTGAATTTTCCAATACATCGGTAAACACTGTATGTTTTTCGAGCTGAATAAATATGTTACGTTGAATAAAAACACGAAAAATATATCCAGTTTGGTAGAAAAGTAACTTATCTTGCCTTTGATAACATTTATTTGTTATATATTTGTTTTTTGACAACTTTTTCGAATCTATGTGTACAGTAATACAAACCCACTATTTTCTCCCGGATTTTTGATAAAATTTTCCATGCGTGCGTCTCACGTTTGGATATAACAAAAAAGTTTTTGTAGATTTGTAGCAGACACAAATGGACCCCTTTTCTTCTCGCGCATTCGCTTCCTCTGAGTGAGTGATGAGGCGTTAGACTGTCCAATCTGAGGACTTGCGCACGAATACAAATTGACCCCTAGGGACCAGACAGCTTCCGGTCCCAGAAGAAAACTCTCTCTTACGCTACCAGCCTTCGTCGGTGCTAGACGCCTGTTCTCTTCGCTGCTCCTACTAAAGGTATTGACGACAGCCGCGGGTTGTAACTACCTCGTAAGGCAGTGGAGACCCGACTTTACTTTCTTCCTTCAGTACGCTTTGCAAATAAACCTTTCCCTTGTTAAGTTGAAGAAGTTGTTTGTCATTGTTCATAGAATTGTGTTATTTTATTTTATTAGGGAAATTCCCTAAAGATTTTGGTGTGCTGAAAACGAATCTGCAAACTGTTTCCGTCGCAAAATATATTTTTATGATATGAAGAAATTACTTTTTCGAAAAGTAGGCGATCACTTTTCCATGTAAATTTAACTTAAAATAAGCACCCACTTAGCATCATTTGTTTATGTTATTTTTTTTTAATTTTTAAAAGCTTTCCTTGCGAAACCTACCTAAAATAAATTTGTTTAATTCTTAATTTCTTATTTTACAATTACCACTCTTATAGGTTTTCGGGGTCGCTGAAAACGAAAATAACGTTTATAATTAAGGCAAACGAGTAGTTTCCAAGATATGAAGAAATGTTAGTTTAAAAAAGTGGAGGATCACTTTTCCATAATAATTTAACGTAAAATGATCACCCACTTTGTGGCCACGATTTTTTTTGGGGGGGGAGGGGGACTTTCTTCTTACCCTTGGAAAATCCTTTAAAATTACCTGTTTAAATTGCAAAATGCAAAAGAAATCAAACAAAAAAACTTTTTTGCTAAGAAACAGAAAAATTTTTAAAAATAGCATCCATTTTTTTCTATCGAATTCATTTGCTGTTTTTATTGAAAACTATTTTCTCTCGGATTTTTGATAAAATATTCCATTTTCGTATATAACAAAAAAAATTTTTTGTAGATTTCGGTGTGCTAAAAACGAATCTGCAAACTGTTTCCGTCGTAAAAAAAATAGTTTTTATGATATGAAGAAATTACTTTTTCGAAAAGTAGGCGATCACTTTTCCATGTAAATTTAACTTAAAATAAGCACCCACTTTCTAGCCAGCTGAGAGAGGGTGGGACTTTTCCCATGTTTATTGGCTAAACAGCTTTCGCTTATGCTCGCGCGTAGCATAAACGAAGGCTACGGCTGTGAAATGGAAAATAGTCCCAGAGTTCAGGGGTTATTACCATGCAAAAGAAATCAAACAAAAACCTTTTTAGCCAAGAAACACAGAAAAATGCCCCTCTCTCAGGTGGTCAGAATGTGGATGCTCATTCTAAGTTAAATTAACATTGAAAAGTGATCACCCACTTTTCGAAAAAGTAATTTCTTCATATCATGAAAACTTTCTTTTTGCGACGAAAACGGTTTGCAGATTCGTTTTTAGTACCCCGAAATCTACAATAAAATATTTCGTTATATACGAACATGAGACGGGCCTTAAAGTAAAATAATACCAGATTTTTTGAGCAGATTTGTCATTTAGTTGTACAAATATCCTCAAACCAGGTAATCACTAAAAGGGACTCTTAAAAGTCGTCACCGGTATCGAGCAAAAGTTTAAAACCACTGATTATATGTCAGCCTACGTCACAGTAACATATATTGAGTGAGTTCCTAACATTATTTTGTATAGTTTTTTAGTTTAAACTCATTTTCCCAAAATAACCCCAAACTTAATGTGTCTGATACAGTCTGCCGCCATTTGTATTTTTCAAATATACCGATAAACACTGCATGTTTTTGAACCGATTAAACATTATACATTACATAAAAACACTACAATCTTATCCAGTTAGGTAGAACATTTACTTTTCTTGCCTTTGATAACATTTATTTGTTATATATTTATTTTTTGACAACTTCTTTGTATCTGTGTTTAGTAATACAAACCCTTTTCATTTAATGTAACGTTTAGTCGGCTCGAAAAACTGTTTATGGGTGTATTTGAAAGATACAAATGGTGGCGGACACTGTGGTTACGTTAAGTTTGAGAAAGTGAGTTAAAACTAAAAAACTATACGAAATACTGTTACAAACCCACCGATTATGTCAGCCTATGTCATGGTAACATATATTCGGTGGGTTTTTGACACTGTATTGCATAGTTTTTAGTTTTCAACTTACTTTCCCAAACTTAACTTAATCAACAGTCTGCAACCATTTCTGTTTTTCGAACCGATTAAACATTTTACATTACATTAAAACACTAAACAATTATCCAGTTAGGTAGAAATATAACTTACCTTACCTTTCATTTATTTGTTTTTGACAACTTTTCGAATCTGTGTATAGTAACCCTCCCCCAATCACTCAAATATCAATTACTAACTCACATTTTTGTATACAGAAAAAAAAAAAAAAAAAAAAAACCTTTAGCGTTTCAACATTTTTGCTACGTTCAGTTTATCCACTGATTGTTGGTCGAGCCCAAGCCATGATTGACGGTAATCCCGAGGATCAGGATCCATTTCTGCAAGAGTAACATTTTTTTTCATTTTCGCTTTTTTTTTTTTTTTACTTTTTGGAGTGGATTGCTGTACTAAGAATATAAGAAACATGCATTTTCTCTCTTTATTAGAATTTTCCATTACACCAAATTGAGCCACAGCAACGCGTGGCAGGGTACAGCTAGTATATATATATATATATATATATATATATATATATATATATATATATATATATATATATATATTTGTCGTAGTCACGTGGTGGTTAATTACGAGTTGGGTGGGCGGACACTTTTTTATATGCGTATATACATATTTAAAATTTAGGCATTTCAAATATTTCGACTGTACTCGTAATTAACACTATTTATCTGGGGCTTCTTTGTCTTAATATATAATGCGTCAAGTATTTTTAATTTATTAATATTATTTTCGCAGTGCAAGGCCTTAGTATTCTCGACCATAATTCTTCAGAATTCAGAATGATGGCAGCCATTTTTTCCCAAATGTTGCGATATTGAACTATAATTGGAGAGATGGAGAGTTAGCCTTCCCGACAACGTGTACTTAGTAGTATTAGAGATACACTCTCCTAATGGGCAGTTAAATTAGTAAACTATATATATATATATATGTATGTATATATATATATATATGTATATATATATATGTATATATATATATATATACATATATATATATATACATATATATATATACATATATATATATATATACATATATATATATACATATATATATATATATACATATATATATATACATATATATATATACATATATATATACATATATATATATATATACATATATATATATACATATATATATATATACATATATATATATATATATATATATATATACATATATATATATATATACATATATATATATATACATATATATATACATATATATATATACATATATATATATATACATATATATACATATATATATATACATATATATACATATATATATATACATATATATATATATATATACATATATATATACATATATATATATACATATATATATATACATATATATATATATACATATACATATATATATATATATACATATATATATATATATACATATATATATATATATATACATATATATATATATATACATATATATATATATACATATATATATATACATATATATATATATATACATATATATATATACATATATATATACATATATATATATATATATATATATATATATATATATATATAAGTCCAGTTCAAACAGACAGAAGTACATAGAAGCTAGAAGTAACGTTAAGAAAGAAATAGCGACAGTTAAGAGGGAATTTACAGAAACCACTAAAAAACGCATCAAAGCACAAAAACTAGGAACTCGTGACTTCTGGAAAATCTACAACGGCGTAGTAAATAATGGGCAATCAACAATTCCTCCACTAACCAACAATCATGAGGTTCTTTGCTCAGCAACCGAGAAGGCTAACATGCTTGCCAGTCGGTTTGCCTCAAACTCCACACTGGACCCTCTAAACCACCTCCTACCTCAATTTCCTATGCGGACAGACGCCACGCTAGACGATCTAATAATCACCCCTGCTCAGGTGCATGCTATCATAAAAAACCTTGACACTTCAAAAGCATGTGGACCCGACCTCATCCCAGCTGTGCTATTAAAAAAGTGCTCAGCCGAAGTAGCTCCAGTTCTCTCCAAACTCTACAACAAATGCCTTAATGAATCTTGCTTTCCGGGCTGTTGGAAAACTGCTTCTGTGGTACCAGTATTCAAGAATTCTGGCGAAAGAACTGACCCATTAAATTATCGCCCTATTAGCCTCCTCCCACTTTTTGCCAAAATATTCGAGACCTTAATTAACCATGCTCTAGTCCAGCACCTTACAGATGCTAAACTTCTGACCGACCAACAATATGGATTTAGACAAGCCCGTTCCACGACAGACATCCTCACTGTAATCTCTGAACGCATATACCATTCACTGGACAAAGCGGGAGAGGGCAGAGCGGTAGCTCTAGATATATCTAAGGCTTTTGACAGGGTATGGCATGAGGGTCTCCTCAGGAAGATTAGATCATACGGTATCACTGGTAGAATACTTAACATAATTAAATCCTTCTTAGAAAAGAGAAAAATCCAGGTTGTTCTCGACGGTCGTACATCTAAACAATATGATATAAATGCGGGAGTGCCCCAGGGATCTATCCTTGGATCTCTGCTGTTCCTGATATTCATAAATGACCTCCCCGACAAAATTGCCTCTGAGATGGGTATATATGCTGATGACACCACACTCTATAGCAGGCATGACAGGAAAACAAATGAACATATATCTAAAGTAATGGCAGAAGCACTAGAGGATGACCTCCAATCAGTAGTGGAATGGGGACAAAAATGGTGGTCACGTTCAATGCCGCCAAGACAAAACTGGTTTCATTCAATAATTACAAGAAACCTTCTCTACCACCTATAGCAATGGCCAACGACTCTTTATCTGAGAGTACGTCTCTCAAGCTCCTTGGCCTAACGTTCACAGGAAACATGAGTTGGAACAATTACATCGAGAGCATTGCCAGAGCCGCTGTGAGGAAGGTGGGCTCTCTCTACCATGCTAGAAAACGTCTAACACCCGAAAGTATCCTGTACCTCTATAAGGCCACTATTCGCCCATGTATGGAGTATTGCTGTTATATCTGGGCTGGTGCATCGGCTACTAGTCTCTCGCTCCTTGACAGGGTTCAAAAGAGAGTCGCAAATCTGATAGGCCCTAAACTGGCATCTAAGCTTCAGCCTCTGTCCCATCGTCGAAACGTTGCATCCCTCTGCCTGTTTTACAAGTATTATAATGGTGAATGCTCTGATGAACTGCAAGCACTTGTGCCCCCACGACGTGAACACCCTCGACAGACCCGACAAGCTGCAAAATCCCACCCCCACACTGTAGAGATCCCTAGATATAAAAGATCTTTCTACTCCAGTAGTTTCTTCCCCAGAACTGCTAGACTTTGGAATTCCATTCCAGGTTACTGCTTCCCCAACTGTACTGACATGCATAAGTTCAAGTGCAACGTGAACCAACATCTCGCTGCCCTAATCCCTACATAGTACCCCAGTAGATGTTTGATAGTAGCCCCTACACCAAAGTGGCAATGTGCCTTGTTTGGGCTAAAAATGTAATAAAAATATATATATATATATATATATATATATATATATATATATATATATAGTGTTCTAGCAAGCCAGCCTTAGTTTTGCTGCTTTAAGATGAATTTCGCTTCGGATTTATTTTGCTTGGTTGTCTCCCCTGTGGTCTTGCCAGGCTACTAATATGTATATTATCTTGAGCCTTTGCTCCTTTTAATCGTATTGAGCTTATTTTGATAAGTTTTGCTTTGTAAAAGATTTATGCTTGAATAACATAATTATGTGTGTGTGTGTGTGTGTGTGTGTGTGTGTGTGTGTGTGTTTAAATCCGCGAAATCGTGTTTCATGGTAAAAAAAACAAAAAACGATCCCTGAAATAACATTAGAATTAATATGAATTCATGAAAGCAAAGTGAGTCAGCGAGTGCAGGAAATTAATTGACTTTCTGGTAAAATAATTTTCAAACGAAGGACATATATATATATATATATATATATATATATATATATATATATATATATATATATATATATATATATATATTATAAAGCTAAATGTGTGTGTGTGTGTGTGTCTGGTCACGAACAGGCTCCTATATGGTTGACTATTTTAAAAAAACTGATTACATATAATGATAGAAGATGTATCGAGACACATGAATTGGTATGTTTGATCCTGCAGAACGGTGGTTCATTAAAATTGTGGGGTTTGCGTTCGCGCCTGGTCCACAAAGTATGGAAATAAAAAATTTAAAAATTTAAAAAAAAAAACGTTTACAAAGGTTTTTGATATAGATGTACATAAGAATACTTTGATAAGTATGTTTTAACTTAAATAGGGATGGTATAATAAAATTGTGGGGTCTGCGTTCGCGCCTGGCCTCCATAGAATGGAAATAGGCACAAACTTTACTAAAGACTTTTCATATCTATCTGCGTAAGTATACTTTGATAATTATGTTTCAGTTTGAAGAAATATGGTATAATATTCGTTCGCGCCTGACCTCCATAGAATGGAAATATGCCACAAAGTTTAACAAGGTTTTTTAATATAGATCCACAGAATATTGTGATAAGTGTTTCAGTGTGAACAGGTATAGTATAATAAATTATGGGGTTTATCTATTTTATTTTTACTTTCATCATATTTTGCTTTGGTTTTGATACCCCCAAATTCGAAGCTATCTCATTACAACCCTTCCTTTTCATAACCTATCATACATTCATAAATCAGAGTCCATTTTCTGTAGGCTGTTTTTGAACCCAGTCAACGACGGGTACTTTTGCTAGTATATATATATATAGTTTTTAAGGTTAAAATTTTCCAACTCTATATATGTGTGTGTATGTGCGTGCCTGTGTACATGAAATTAAATACTACTAAAATGTTATTAAAGTTATTTGTTTTGCGTAAGCAAAAAAAATTTTATTTTTGAAATATTATTCAATTTGTGTGGAAAAAATGTATTTATTTCAAATAACAATTAAAATTTAAATGTAGCTACTTATGCAGAATAGGAACCGCATTATCGTCAGCATATTTCGGGCAAGTTATGTAAATCACTGCAAATGGTAGCTTTTGTTTATTATTATTATATTTTTTTACGGTATCTTTTCTTCGTTAACTTGTTAGATGAAAGTTTAGTGAATAATGAAGACAACGAAAGGCAGTTTTTTTTTTTACATAGGCATCATCACTTATCAAGGCCAAGAGGCCACTCAAGGATAAGGGTTGCATTTTAACATATAATAGACAACTATATTTGTCATCCTCGTTAGTAGCGTGTACACGAAAGAAACAGGTTGGTAGAAGAGTTCAGTGTTCGTGCGCATTTGCATTTATAGTAGTCGATAAAAGAGTTCCTGGTGTGGAGACGAAGATTAGATGTTGAAAGAGAGAGAAAATAGCGTTTAATGAATGAATTTCATTTTCTTTATTTTTTATTAATTTCGTATTTCAAATCCCTCGCCAATGTTATTATTTCAGCACGGTCCGTAAACTGCACAAATACCTTTTTATTTCATTGAAATTACCATAGGATGACTGCTTTCAATTATGCTTATATGTTTTTTGTTTTTGTTTTTTTTGTTCGTTTGTCCCCCCCCCCTTAATTTTTAACTGTTTGTTAGCGTTTTAAACATAGACCATCTTTTGACAAATAAAAAAAAAAACGAAAATAAAAATGATGTTTCCGTTTGGAACCTTCTTAAACACTGACCAACGTTTTCCTCGAACGTCACCCACGCCTCTAATGTGGTCTCAAACGTGCTCCACGTCTCTAACGTGATCGTTCTCTTTCTCTTGTTCATAGTTTTTTTTTTTTCTTTATCAGCGACGTAATTTCGCATGCATTTGCATATATGCGTCCGCGCTATGTTACGCAGATTTATAAAGGTGGGAATTACATCAGTAAAGAGTTGGATGTGGCAAGTCCATAATTCCACCATGTGAAAACAAAATTACTAAAAATAAAGAAAAATCCTTATGGTGCACGTAGCCATAACCAAAAGAAAATATCATACACAAAAAATCACATAAATTAATCAGGTAGTTTTTTTTTTTGTTTTTTTTTTAAGATCTAATTTTATAGCTCAACGATGATCGACGATCCCTCAGCGCCATTTTGCAGGATACGTAAGATAATTGCAAGTAGTTCAAACTTTTGAAAGATTTGAGAAAGCTGTTACAGAGGAGGGTGGGTGGGTGAAGTTGCAGGTGGCAGAGGTGGTTTCTGGGCTTGCGAAGATGACGTCAAAGGGAAAGTCAGTCAGATACTAGGTCAAGACAGCGATCCTGGATCAAAGTGCACCCGAGAATGAAGTCAGAGAATGTCAAAATGAAGACGTAGAATCTTTGGGTATAAGTATCAGCGGAACTGACCGACATTTCAGACAATGTGTGGAGGAATGTTCTGACGTCATCTGTGCCAATAAAATAGAGACAGCCAGACAACGAGAAAAAGAGCGAGGGCAGGAAAGCGGGCACATTATCTCTCTACCATTTTGCACTCACACCCCACTCCACGATCACTCCATGCTGTTGGCTCTGACAGCTCGCATCTGCGTTTCCCGTACAATGCACTCCGTGACACATATTCTTAACATAGAAAATGGAAAAACTCAAATTCGCTTAAAAATCTAAAACCAAGCTTCTATCTTTCAATCATCAACGCCTTGATCCGCATGTGGCCTGAATTGAAATGAATAGCTCTTGTCTTGGGGAGGCTTCATGTATTGACAAGCTTCTGGACATGACCTTTACTCCTGATCTGAAATAGAACACGTACATCAAATCTGTTGCCAAGGTCACTGAAAAAATGGTGGGATCCTTCTATCGATCCAGTAGATATCTCACTGCTGATGCAATTCTCTATCTATACAAGAGTACGTCGAATGATGGAGTACTGTTGCCACATCTGGACAGGAGCTTCCTTGATAGCGTCCAAAATAGACTTCGTAGCCTAGTAGGGGATGTCCTTTTCTCTTCCCTGCAACCTTTATCTCACAGAAGAGATGTTGCGAGCCTGTCTCTGCTTTATCGCTATTTTCATGGAAAGTGCTCGTCTATGGTCTCCCTTGCCAAATTTTCACGAGAAACACTCATCTAGTTGAAAACACTATCAATAATTTCCCCCACTTTTTATCTGTGCCTAAACCTAAACGTAGATTCCATGAACAAAGTTTCTTTCTTAGAACTGCACACCTGTGGAACTGTCTTCCGTTTACCTGTTTTCCAGCTCACTACAATATGGTTGTCTTCAAGTCTAACATAAACAAGTTTATAATGAGCCGTTCCACTTGTTAACAAATTTACCAAATTTCCATTACTAACAATTACTATATTGTTCAATTGACTACTGTACACTCTTTAACCCTTATCCTCGAGTGGCCTCTGGGCCTTGATAAGTGGTGATACCTATGTAAAAAAAATTATTTTCTTCATTAAAAAAACTATTTGATCAATTTACAATTGATGTGCAATATTTTCTTTCCGTCACGGGTACATAAATCGTAAATATTTTCCTTTCTTTCTTTTTTTTGGGGGGGAGGGAAGTTATGGACTAGCACCGAGTTGAGTAACAAGATTTTTTTGTGCACATTACATTTAAATTCCTGCATACTGGTATGGTCGGGAAAACAGGGAACAGTGAGGGAATCCCAAACCTTAGCAATTCGAGAAAAGACTGATATCGTCAGTTGATTGCTCGCCCCTTTTTTACTTCCAGTTTCTGCTGTCTATTTCACTGGGTATTTAGACATGGTCAATTGGGCAAGAAAGCCATTCTTAACATACGAAAAAGAAAGCTTCCATGTTATAAATAAAAAAAAAACTGTTAGCGCGTTTGTGTTTTCTTTAAAACAAAATATGTTTCTTACAGCCGTAAAACAAAATATTGGCAATATAATCACGACCCCAGGGCGTTTTACGCAGTGATGGGATATTTCTTCCTGCCTCTAACTTTTTTCAGGTGGTTTTAATCAACAATTAATTTATTTTTGACAATCAACCATATTTGTTTTTCTTTTCCGGACAAATTTCTGACTTCACACAACAATTATTTTATTTTTGACAATCAATCACATTGTGATGGTTTCTTCCAGTCAAGTGGCCCAACTTCAAGCAACAATTATTTTATTTTCAACAATCAATTATATCATGTTCTTAGTCTTTTGGCCAGGTGCGTGTCCATGTCAAGTGTATCTACTTCTATCAAATGACCTTTTCCATACACTCGGCTTAGATATTTAACATAAAATTTTTGTTTTATCTTTTTTTGTTACTAGGGAGTCACCACTTATCAAGGCTAAGACTCCACTCAAGGATAAGAATTAGTGAGTAAACACCATGATGATCCGTAATGGTGGAAATTGGGTAGAAATTGATTATTTATAAGAACAGCTTAACAAGAACTTGTTTATGTTGGACTTGAAAACGACCATGTTATAGTCAGCTGGAAAGCAGCTCTCCAGTATTGCGTTCCATAGACTGGCAACTTTAGGAAAGAAGCTTTGGTCATTGAATTTTCTTTTAGAATTAGGTGCAGATAGGGAGTAAGAGAAATTGTTGTCAGTGGCTGTAGTTAGACGAATATTTGCCGAGAATGCTTTACAGGAGGGAGGATCATGAATTGAAGCACAGCCGAGTACCAGCCATGACTATTCAAACGCTTTTTTAAGTTAAGCAAATTCTGTTTACACCAACTATGGCAGTTATTTTTTAAGATACCTCCCCCCCCCCAAAAAAAAAAAATATGGTATTTTATTTAATACCCATCTCAAAGTAAAGATGTAAAATTTGGCCTCACTGGTGAGTCATAGAGACGACGAAACACGTGTCCTTGGATAATTATATTTCAGACTCATTCCTACACTAAATAAATCGAGCATTATAAATGTTCTAGCACAGTTACTAGGCGTAAAGATCGGCAATGTTGGATATATTTAGTTTAATATAAAGAGAAAAAATTGAAGGGGTTTGAAACCTGTTATAAATATTCAATTATTTCTGATTTTTTTTTTTTTAATTTTAATAATAGTTATGTAACAGAGCGCAAATACACATATGACAAATGACCAAGCTGTGTGCGAGATGACGGCATGCCGAGGAAGAAGGAAAAAGATTATAAAAAGAAGAACGTGTGTGCAGACCAAGGATCATGTTAGAAAGATGTGGGTGACATCACAGCCGAGACGAGAAGTCACACGTGGCTGCAGAAGGCGTAATAAAGGTCTTTTGTTGAAATCTGAAAGAATGAGTTGAATTTCTTTCCTCTTCCTTTCTTATGCTCCTTGTGATGGAGTCTACAACGTTTTGGTTCCGTACATATTAATGACTACGTTACAGTTAGACATCAATCTATATATCTATAAAAGTGAAAATGTCTCTGTGTGTGTGTGTGTGTGTGTGTGTGTGTGTGTGTGTGTGTGTGTGTGTGTGTGTGTGTGTGAAAATCTCCCTACCAAATAACTCTGTCAATTTTCAGTCTACAGATTCGAGATTTGACATAAGGGGTATTGAGATTTGGGAAAATCTTTTTAATCGGTTTTCTGCTAGAATTTGGGCTGTAAACAAGTCAAAGTTCAACGATTTGACCGTTGAACACTCTACCAAACTCCTCCTCCAATTGTGGGTTTAAACACTTAAAATTTTAAATGTAGGTTACTTGGACATGGCTCAGACTTTTAATTTGATTTAAGCCCAAAAAAATAAATGTTAATGGGTTAAAATTTGTGTCAAAGTTTAAAAAATTGAACCTCAGCGCTAATTTTTGAAAATTTACATAAAGTTTATTCAGAGATAGGGCAAGCTTTTTAATCGGTTTGGGTCGAAAATTTGAGCTCCCAAGGGGTCAAAGTTCAAAAGAGTTGACCTTTGTGGTGTCTAGCAAACTACTCAGCCAGTTTTGGGTTTAAACATTTAAAATTTCTACATAATGGGTATTCAGACATGCGGCAAGCATTTTAATCAGTTTTGGAGCAAAAATTTGTTTGCCAAAAGGTCAAAGTTGAAAGAGTTAATCTTTGAAGATTCTACCAAATTTCTCTGCCAATTTTGGATCTAAAGACTTGAAATTTTAGATGTAGGTGACTTGGACATGGATAAAACTTTTTATTTTGATTCAAGACCAAAATAATAAATGTTAAGGGTTCAAAATTGGGGTCCAAGTTATAAAAAATTTACATCTGCGGTCTCAACGAAATTACTCAGAGAATTTTTGGTCTAAACATTTGAAATCTTACATAAAGCATATTCACATGTAGGGCAAGTTATGAACAGTACATAGGGCCCGAGCAAAGCCCGGGCTGAACTGTTAGTTAATAAATATTCCTCAAATTTCAGTTTATTTGAAGTATCTTAAGGAATTTAAGGATCCATTTAAACATTCAAATATTTCAGATTTGCATCAAATTTGATCCATAGTTATTAGACACCTATAAAAAAAATCCCTAGATTTTAATGGTTCGAGATGTAGAAGTATTTGAGATGTGTTCGAGACGTAGAAGTATTTGAGATGCGTTCGAGACGTAGAGGTATTTGAGATGTGTTCGAGACGAAGAGGTATTTGAGAGGTGTTTGAGACGTAGAAGTATTTGAGAGGTGTTTGAGACGTAGAAGTCTTGGAGATGTGTTCGAGACGTAGAGGTATTTGAGATGTGTTCGAGACGTAGAGGTATTTGAGATGTGTTTGAGACATAGAAGTCTTGGAGATGTGTTCGAGACGTAGAGGTATTTGAGCTGCGTTCGAGACATAGAAGTCTTGGAGCTGCGTTTGAGACATAGAAGTCTTGGAGATGTGTTTGAGACGTAGAGGTATTTGAGATGTGTTCGAGACGTAGAGGTATTTGAGATGTGTTCGAGATGTAGAGGTATTTGAGATGTGTTTGAGACATAGAAGTCTTGGAGATGTGTTCGAGACGTAGAAGTATTTGAGATGTGTTTGAGACATAGAAGTCTTGGAGATGTGTTCGAGACGTAGAGGTATTTGAGCTGCGTTCGAGACATAGAAGTCTTGGAGCTGCGTTTGAGACATAGAAGTCTTGGAGATGTGTTTGAGACGTAGAGGTATTTGAGATGTGTTCGAGACGTAGAGGTATTTGAGATGTGTTCGAGACGTAGAGGTATTTGAGATGTGTTTGAGACATAGAAGTCTTGGAGATGTGTTCGAGACGTAGAGGTATTTGAGCTGCGTTCGAGACATAGAAGTCTTGGAGATGTGTTCGAGACGTAGAAGTATTTGAGATGTGTTTGAGACATAGAAGTCTTGGAGATGTGTTCGAGACGTAGAGGTATTTAAGCTGCGTTCGAGACATAGAAGTCTTGGAGATGTGTTCGAGACGTAGAGGTATTTGAGCTGCGTTCGAGACATAGAAGTCTTGGAGATGTGTTCGAGACGTAGAAGTATTTGAGATGTGTTCGAGACGTAGAGGTATTTGAGATGTGTTCGAGACGTAGAGGTATTTGAGATGTGTTCGAGACGTAGAGGTATTTGAGATGTGTTTGAGACATAAAAGTCTTGGAGATGTGTTCGAGACGTAGAGGTATTTGAGCTGCGTTCGAGACATAGAAGTCTTGGAGATGTGTCCGAGACATAGAGGTATTTGAGCTGCGTTCGAGACATAGAAGTCTTGGAGATGTGTTCCAGACGTAGAAGTATTTGAGATGTGTTTTAGACGTAGAGGTATTTGAGATGTGTTCGAGATGTAGAGGTATTTGAGATGCGTTTGAGACGTAGAGGTATTTGAGATGTGTTCGAGACGTAGAAGTATTTGAGATGTGTTCGAGACGTAGAGGTATTTGAGATATGTTCGAGACGTAGAAGTCTTTGAGATGTGTTTGAGACGTAGATGTATTTGAGCTGCATTCGAGACATAGAAGTATGGAGATGTGTTCGAGATGTAGAGGTATTTGAGATGTGTTCGAGACGTAGAAGTATTTGAAATGTGTTCGAGACGTAGAGGTATTTGTGATGTGTTTGAGACATAGAAGTCTTGGAGATGTGTTCGAGACGTAGAAATATTTGAGATGTGTTCGAGACGTAGAAGTCTTAGAGATGTGTTTGAGACGTAGATGTATTTCAGCTGCATTCGAGACATAGAAGTCTTGGAGATGTGTTCGAGACGTAGAGGTATTTGAGATGTGTTTGAGACGTAGAAGTATTTGAAATGTGTTCGAGACGTAGAGGTATTTGTGATGTGTTTGAGACATAGAAGTCTTGGAGATGTGTTCGAGACGTAGAAGTATTTGAGATGTGTTTGAGACGTAGAGGTATTTGAGCTGCGTTCGAGACATAGAAGTCTTGGAGATGTGTTTGAGACATAGAAGTCTTGGAGATGTGTTTGAGACGTAGAGGTATTTGAGACGTAGAAGTATTTGAGATGTGTTCGAGACATAGAATTCTTGGAGATGTGTTCGAGACGTAGAGGTATTTGAGATGTGTTTGAGACGTAGAAGTATTTGAGGTGCGTTCGAGACATAGAAGTCTTGGAGATGTGTTTGAGACGTAGAGGTATTTGAGATGTGTTTGAGACGTAAAAGTATTTGAGCTGCGTTCGAGGCATAGAAGTCTTGGAGATGTGTTTAAGACGTAGAGGTATTTGAGATGTGTTTGAGATGTAGAGGTATTTGAGATGTGTTTGAGACGTAGAAGTATTTGAGCTGCGTTCGAAACATAGAAGTCTTGGAGATGTGTTCGAGACGTAGAGGTATTTGAGATGTGTTTGAGACATAGAAGTCTTGGAGATGTGTTTGAGACGTAGAAGTATTTGAGATGTGTTCGAGAAGTAGAGGTATTTGAGATGTGTTCGAGACGTAGAAGTCTTGGAGATGTGTTCGAGACGTAGAAGTCTTGGAAATGTGTTCGAGACGTAGAGGTATTTGAGATGTGTTCGAGATGTAGAGGTCTTGGAGATGTGTTCGAGACGTAGAGGTATTTGAGATGTGTTCGAAACGTAGAAGTATTTGAGATGCGTTTGAGACATAGAAGTCTTGGAGATGTGTTTGAGACGTAGAGGTATTTGAGACGTAGAAGTATTTGAGATGTGTTCGAGACATAGAAGTCTTGGAGATGTGTTCGAGACGTAGAGGTATTTGAGATGTGTTTGAGACGTAAAAGTATTTGAGCTGCGTTCAAGGCATAGAAGTCTTGGAGATGTGTTTAAGACGTAGAGGTATTTGAGATGTGTTTGAGATGTAGAGGTATTTGAGATGTGTTTGAGACGTAGAAGTATTTGAGCTGCGTTCGAGACATAGAAGTCTTGGAGATGTGTTCGAGACGTAGAGGTATTTGAGATGTGTTTTAGACATAGAAGTATTTGAGCTGCGTTCGAGACATAGAAGTCTTGGAGATGTGTTTGACACGTAGAGGTATTTGAGATGTGTTTGAGACATAGAAGTATTTGAGATGTGTTTGAGACATAGAAGTCTTGGAGATGTGTTCGAGACGTAGAAGTATTTGAGATGTGTTCGAGACGTAGAGGTATTTGAGATGTGTTCGAGACATAGAGATATTTGAGATGTGTTTGAGACATAGAAGTCTCGGAGATGTGTTGAAGACGTAGAGGTATTTGAGATGTGTTTGAGGCGTAGAAGTCTTGGAGATGTGTTCGAGACGTAGAGGTATTTGAGATGTGTTCGAGATGTAGAGGTATTTGAGATGTGTTTGAGACGTAGAGGTATTTGAGCTGCGTTCGAGACATAGAAGTCTTGGAGATGTGTTCGAGATGTAGAGGTATTTGAGATGTGTTTGAGACGTAGAGGTATTTGAGACATAGAAGTATTTGAGATGCGTTCGAGACATAGAGGCATTAAGGTTCCCTTAAACGTAAGCATTGAGTTTTAGACATTTTCTAAAATCAAAATCATATAATTATTTTTTATGAACATCGCTCCAGACAAGGCATGAAGCCACTTGATGTAAAGAGCTAAACAAAAATGGAAGATGATTATCATAAAGACAGCAGAGACCTATTGATCTTTGTTTCAAAAAGACCAAGGTTGTAGGTAGAAGGAAAATAGTGAACAAGAAGAGAGCTCCACAAGCTTGGAGTTTTTTGGAGAGAAACTACTGGAATAAGAAGCTGTATTACAATGAGGTATTAATACAATGAATTGGTGGAGACCACTAGACCAATGAATCAAACGCGCTGGAACAAAGGAAGCAGGGAATATATATAAAACAATTCTGAAGAACACAGGCTATAATAGTTGCTATAGACAAAAGATTGAGACTAGCAACATCACGTCTGTGAGGAAGAGTTTGCAAAGAAAAAAGTGGAATAATAATTCTAGACATAAGGTTTAGTATCATATAACTTGATTTCAATTTCGGCAAAGGGCCATGCAAGTGGTGCAAAGCAAATTGTTGCATGAAGAGAAATGATATGAGAACGATACAATAAATGTGTGATGCGAGTCTTAAAGACGAGCTCAGATCTGTTATGGGAATTCATTTTAAAAATCAATAGAAGAAATAGATTTATTGGCCAGATTATTGAGATAGTCCGTTCGAAATTCCATTCTCTTCGTTCCCAATCATTTTAAATGTTCAACTTTTAAATCTTGCCTTCGCCATAACCCTAACCCTAACCGTTTCCCATTTCCTTTTCAATTCTATTTTCATTTTGATTCTAAGTTTAAAACGTGCAAGACACCAATCAATCATCTTAACTAATTAAAATGTCCATGCCGACCAAACAGAAAGCGCCGTGAAACTGGACGATAATTAATATTAGATACAGAATTTCTTGCAGAGTGTATGTCTCCACCAAGAACTGGCTGACTTGACGCCCTTTGCACTATTCAATAAATCCTATTTATCTGCTATATGGAATGTGACTTGTGTGGACACTCTTGGGTCCTCACCAATTATGATAGAAACGGTGCCAAATAATATTCCGTAACATAGTCGTTACATATCAACACTCGAGACCCACACGCTGTATGCAAAGAGTTGCAAGGAAAGAATTTGACTCAGTTTTTTCAAGTGAAACAACAGACATTTATTTACAGGTACTTCCATAATGACACCTTGTCTCTTGTTCAAAAGTCTTCTTGTACTCTAATGTGCTTAACAAGACTCTGCCATGTTGAACACATGGTGCTCTGTCTTTGTCCGTCCATGTTTAGGACTAGTCTTTGTCTGTTACTCACAGACTGTGTGTAACACGTCTATTTCCGCTATGTTGTGTTTCAAACACGTCTCTAATCCTCTACGTATCATCAACGCTCTGATCCCCATCTGGTATCAATTGAAATGGATGACTCTCGTCTTGGAGAGGCTCCATGTTTTGACAAGCTTCTGGGTTTGACCTTTACTCCTGATCTGAAATGGAACACATACATCAAATCTGTTGCCAGGGATGCTGGGAAAATGGTGGGATCCTTCTACCGCTCCAGAAGATATCTCACTACTAATGCAATTCTCTATCTGTATAAAAGCCAAGTACGTCCAAGGATGGAGTACTGCTGCCACATCTGGGCAAGAGCTGCTAAAACCAGCCTATCCTGCCTTGACAGAGTACAAAATAGACTTCGTGGTTTGGTAGGGGATGCCCTTTTTTCTTCCCTGCAACCTCTCTCCCACAGAAGAGACATTGCAAGCCTGTCTTTGTTTTATCGCTATTTCCATGGCAGATGCTCGTCTGAGCTCCAATCCCTTGTCCCCCCCCCTCGCCAATGTGTCACGAGAAACACCCGTCTGGCTGAAACTACTGTCAACAATTTTCCCCACTCTTTATCTGTGCCTAAATCCAAACGTAGATTCCATGAGCAAAGCTTCTTTCTTAGAACTGCACACCAGTGGAACTCTCTGCCGCTTGCCTGTTTCCCACCTGACTACAACTTGGACGTCTTCAAGTCCAACATAAACAAACTCCTGACAAACCGCCCCCTTAAGTAAGACACTCTATCAAAACCCCCAATACTAATGATTACTACAATACTATCTCATTGATTACTGTACACGCAATAACCCTTATCCCTGAGTGGCCTTCGGGCCTTGATAAGTGGTGACCTACATGTAAAAAATAAAAAAATACCTCTATGTTTCAAACATAGCTCTACCTCCCGAATACATCTAAAATACTTCTACGTCTTGAACACGTCTCATATACTTATATGTTGAGTACGTCTATGTCTAAAATACATCTCGAATACTTCTCTGCTTTATACACATCTCGAATACATCTATGTCTCAAACATCTCAAATGCCTCTGTCTTAAAACACATCCTATTTGCCTCTATGTCTTGAAAACATCCAGAATAATCTAACGTCTCAAACACATCTCAAATACCTTTATGTCGTGAACACATCTCGAATACCTCTATGTCTGTAATACATCTCAAATACCTCTTCGTCTTGAACACATCTCGAATACCTTTATGTCTCAAACACATCTTAAATACGTCTATGTCTTGAATACCTCTATGTCTCAAACAGATATTGAATGCCTCTAAGTCTCGAACACATTTCAAATGACTATATGTGTAGAACACATCTTGAATACCTCTATGTCTTGAACACGTATCGAATACCTACTTTCCTGAACACGTGTCCTTTTTATCTCTGCTGTGTTTCATTTCCATAACCACGATTCATAGAAGCACTGAGAGCCTACTCTCCGCTTATCAAGCCAATCTAATGAAACTTCCTTCGACAAAATGACATATTATTAATTATGTTACTAAATTTTTGAGATGAGGATTGATAATTCATATTATTTGGATTATGCAGACTACTGTTCTCACTTTGAGTGTTAATCACATAACGTTTCGGCCGATGTAACCTCCGACCTTCTTCATGTGTATCTTTCTGTCAAACTCGAGAATCTGCATAAAATTTTGAATGGAACTCTTTATTTAATCCACTGGGTTAGTATGCTGTCGTTTAATCAGCCATGATTGGATAGAATTCCTAAGTAATGTGTAATTGTGTTTGTGTCACCCACACTGAGGATCGAACCTTCAACCTCCAGAAGAGTGTAAATTAAAACTGAATTTTGTCAAGTACTTTATCCATTACATTGAAGGAGGCCGGAGGTTACATCGATCGAATTCCATTCAGACAATCATTTTCTCACCAACTCCCGGTCACCTGGCATTTCCTTAAGCCGTTTCTTCAGAGACCTTTGTTCTCCTCTGAGTCGTCCTCTCTCTCTCTCTCTCTCTCTCTCTCTCTCTCTCTCTCTCTCTCTCTCTCTTCTATTGGCTGTTTTAACAGTTTTTTTTCCTTGTTTCTCTCTATCGCTCCAAAGTGATCAAGGCTCACTGAATGAACAATTTTAATGAAAGACTGCAACTTCATTTCGATAGATCCCTTCAAACTGTATCGGAAAATAAAGGACGACTCGTCATCTAGCGCTTCGCAGCTTTCGTCATTCGCCTGAACCCAGTTGATACGAGTCGCACTCTCATGCACAGTGGGAGGGTTGGGTTGATAAACAAAGTGATCTTGAGTACTGTGGTAATTATACTGATTCTGGATCACTTCTATCGATTTATTTACCTTAGATTGAGATTTACGTATATATATAACATTATGTGGGGAAAATAGAGAAGGCTTACCGAAGAAAAAAAAAGTGCTCGTTTCTGTCTGTCTTGGGGGCTGGGAAGAAAAAACTAAAAGATCCAAAATGGCGACCGTGATCTATTAATGCCCACGGTCTCGCACAGTTCTCGAAAAATCGCGTCTCACATGTGATTTTGAGGTGCGCTCGGGCACTATAAAAGCAGGTTGCTGGGGGGGGGGGGGCAGAAGCGTTCACACCTGTGTAGGTGAACCTCGTCAGACTTTTCCGAACTTGTTTATATTGGACTTGAAGGCAACGATATTGTAGTCGGTCAAGAAGCAAGCCAGCAGAATAGTGTTCCATAGATGGCCATTTCTAAGAAAGAAGCGTTCAGACCTGTGTAGAGCGAACATCGTCGTGCGACTCAGAATTTTCCGATTCGTTTTTCTAAATTTTTAATCAGGAGTGTATGCTATTATTTTATTTATCTTTTTATTTTCGCAAAAGGAAGGATGATCGTGATGATGATAATGCTCATTGATTTGAGATGAGATGGAAATTTGAACGAATGCGTGACAGGATGATTTGTAAAATGGGAACCGTAACTTTGTATTTGTATAAAGCCCTCACATTCTGTGAGTGATGTTTCTTACAAAGAGGGAAGAATTGCTGTTTTCTGGGTCAGAAATTAATCTAACACTTATTGTTGGTTAGGTTTTTTTTTTTTTTTTTTTTTTTTTTAGCTTGAATTTTCATATAGCTCCATACAGATCCAAATAGTCTCATGTCTTGTCTGGAGCGATTTTCACTAAAAATAGAAAACAAATGTCGTTCATTAAAATCTGTCATTTTTATTTATTTATTTATCTATTTATTATTATTTTTTTTTTTTTTTTTTTTGTTAGTGAAATATATCTTCAGACAGAAACTATGAAATAGATCTGTTAAAGAAAAAGAAAAAAACACAAAAAAATATTTATCAAACGAATAAAAACAAAATGAACGAATTGAAATATAATTAGCGGCCATCTTGGATAGTCGTGTTTTATTTTGTGTACGGAATTCATTTAATTCACGGAGTCTTTCCGTCAGTCGTGACCGGGTGGAAATCGGTGCTTTTTGAGATAGATAGAGAGAGAGAGAGAGAGAGAGAGAGAGAGAGAGAGAGAGAGAGAGAGAGAGAGAGAGAGGGGGGGGGGGCGTCAGACTGATTTTCTAAAATATGTCATTTTAAACAAAACCAATATTACTCAATTGTAATGTCAAAAATTATATATTCAAAAATTACAAAAATCCATCGAGTATAACAACTGCTTCGGGCCAAGATCAAAGTGTAGTATCTATTCTGATGCTATTGCTACGCTTCAATTTTTTTTGTTCTCAGTTAGTGGAGGAGAAATCCTTCACGACCGAGATAATTTTTATTTTGGTTCCTTTTCTCCACATTAAAAAAACGACCCTGGTGTCTAACTCTGCCCTCGTGGGGAGGCAAAGTAAATAGGAACAACTGCTAGTGGGTTTTTAAACTTTAGTTTATCACTATAGGGTACACTAGTTGGACGCCATTACGGTGTAATCTAAAATACGCATTCCGAGTTACGTTTCCTGTGTGAAATCTTCCCCTTAAACTTTAAAATTACTACGGAAAAGTGCAATTTTCCATAAAAATTACTTTTAACTTAACAATAACTTTTTACTCGATGAATTTTCGTAAGGTAAACTTTGGCGCCAAAAATATGCGCGCGCTTGCGCGTACAACAATAGCCACTACTTTTAATATGAGGAATTACATTGTTTAATATCCGGAAAACTACTTATTTGCGGAAAATTTAAATGAGATACTCGTTTACAGCATACCCGAAAACCTTTTAATGCTGTCATTTTATAGGAAAATATTAAGATGGAACCAAATAAAAATTTACTTTTCATAGTTTTGGATGCATTACTATTTTCGACATGACAAATAAGCTTAAAATCACATATTTATGTCGCCTTTCTCTCTCTCTCTCTCTCTCTCTCTCTCTCCCTATCCCTATCCCTCCCTTTCTCTCCCTTTCTCTCTCTCTCCATCCCTTTCTCTCCCTCCCTCTCTCTCCCTTTCTCTCTCTCTCTCTCTCTCTCTCAATAAGCACCTAGAAATCTTAAATAATTCGTAATTTTTTTTTACTTGGGAGTCACCATTTATCAAGGCCCGAAGGCCACTCGAGGATAAGGGTTAATGAATGTAAGGGGGTAGTGAAGTAATCATTAATGGTGTAAATTGGGTAGAATTTGATTATTTATGAGGACGGCTTAATAAGAACTTGTTTACATTAGATTTGAAGGCTACCATGTTGTATTCAGCCGGGAAGCATGCCAGTGGAAGAGTGTGCCAAAGGCGGGCAGTTCTGGGAAAGAGGCTTTGTTCATGGAATCTGCGTATATATTTAAGCACAGATAGAGAGTGGGGAAAACCATATATAATGGTTGTAGCTAGTTGAGTGCTTTTTATTTTTTAAGTTTAGCAAAGGGGGGCGATAGATTATATTCTGAGTATCACCTACACTGAATATTGAACCTTCAATTTCCCGAAGATTATCATTTAGAGCTGATTTTTATTAAACACTTTTCTTTTAATTATATTTTCACCCCAAACAAGGCACATTGCCCCTTTGATGTAGGGGGCTACTATCAGGGACATAAACTACACGGGTACTATGTAGGGAGTTGGGCAGCAAGATGTCTGTTCACGTTACACTTGAACTTCTGCATGTCAGTACAGTTGGGGAACCAGGGACCCGGAAGGGAATTCCAAAGTCTAGCGGTTCTGGGGAAGAAACTACTGGAGTAGAAGGCTCTCTTACATCTAGGGATCTCCACTGTGAAGGAGTGGGATTTAGCTGCTTGTCGGGTGTGTCAGGGGTATTTACATCGAGGGGGTACAAGTACTTGCAGTTAGTCAGAGCATTCACCGTTAAAGTACTTGTAGAACAGGCAGAGGGATGCAACGTCTCGTCGATGGGACAGAGGCTGAAGCTTAGATGCTAGTTCAGGGCGTATCAGATTGGCGACTCTCTTTTGAACCTTGTCTAGGTGCGAAAGACTAGTAGCAGATGCACCAGCCCAAATGTGACAACAAAGCTCCATACATGTGCGAATGGTGGCCTTGTAGGGGTACAGGATACTTTCAGGCGTTAGTAGCTTTCTAGCATGGTAGAGAGAATCTACCTTCTTCGCAGCGGTCCTGGCAATACTCTAAATGTAATTGTTCCAACCCATGGTTCTTGTGAACGTTAGGCCGAGGAGTTAAAAAGATGTACTTTCAGATAAAGAGTCATTGGCCATCGCTATTAGTGGTAGAGAAGGTTTCTTGTAATTATTGAAGGAAACAAGTTTAGTCTTAGTAGCATTGAATGTGACCATCCATTTTTGTCCCCATTCTATTACAGATTGGAGGTCATCCTCTAGTGTTTCTGCCATTTTTATAGATATGCGTTCATTTGTTTTCCTGTCGTGTCTGTTATAGAGCGTGGTGTCATCAGCATATATACCCATCTCACAGACAATTTTGTCAGGGAGGTCATTTATAAATATTAGGAATAATAGAGGTCAAAGGATAGACCCTAGAGGCACTCCCGCATTTATATCATATTGTTTAGAAGTACGACCGTCGAGGACAACCGTGATTTATCTCTTACATCCGTTAATCGATAATTAAATTAGATCAATCCCTTTGTTTCAGAATGGGGAAGCAGAAAAGAAGAACAAAAAAAGTCTCCAAAATATTAAATGTGACACACGAATGCAATTGTTGTTGTGATATGAATTATAGCATGCTAGGAATATGAAAGTAAAATGCAATATGAAAAACCGTTTTTTATTATTATTATTATTATTATTATTATTATTATTATTATTATTATTATTATTATTATTATTATTATTATTATTATTATTATTATTATTATTAATTATTATGATTATTACTTATTATTATTATTTATTATTATTATTTATTATTATTATTATTTATTATTATTACTTATTATTATTATTATTATTTATTATTATTATTTATTATTATTATTATTTATTATTCATTATTATTATTTATTATTATTATTTATTATTATTATTTATTATTATTATTTATTATTCATTATTATTATTTATTATTATTATTTATTATAATTACTTATTATTATTATTATTATTTATTATTATTATTTATTATTATTATTTATTATTCATTATTATTATTTATTATTATTATTTATTATTATTATTTATTATTATTATTTATTATTATTATTTATTATTCATTATTATTATTTATTATTATTATTTATTATTATTACTTATTATTATTATAATTATTATTTATTATTATTATTTATTATTATTATTTATTATTCATTATTATTATTTATTATTATTATTTATTATTATTTATTATTATTATTTATTATTATTATTTATTATTAATTATTATTATTTATTATTATTATTTATTATTATTACTTATTATTATTATTATTATTTATTATTATTATTTATTATTATTATTTATTATTATTATTTATTATTATTATTATTATTATTTATTATTATTATTTATTATTATTTATTATTATTATTATTTATTATTATTTAATGTTAGTATTTATTATTATTATTTATTATTATTATTTATTATTATTTATTATTATTATTATTTATTATTATTATTTATTATTATTATTATTTATTATTATTATTTATTATTATTTATTATTATTATTATTTATTATTATTTATTATTATTATTATTATTATTTATTATTATTATTATTTATTATTATTATTTATTATTATTTATTATTATTATTATTATTATTATTTATTATTATTATTATTTATTATTATTATTATTATTTATTATTATTATTTATTATTATTATTTATTATTATTATTTATTATTTATTATTATTATTTATTATTATTATTTATTATTATTATTTATTATTTATTATTATTATTTATTATTATTATTTATTATTATTATTTATTATTATTTTTTATTATTATTATTATTATTTATTATTATTATTATTTATTATTTATTATTATTATTATTTATTATTATTTATTATTATTATTATTTATTATTATTATTATTTATTATTATTATTTATTTATTATTATTTATTATTTATTATTATGTATTATGATTTATTATTTATTATTATTATTTATTATTATTTATTATTATTATTATTATTATTTATTATTATTATTTATTATTATTTATTATTATTTATTATTTATTATTATTATTTATTATCATTATTATTTATTATTATTATTTATTATTATTACTTATTATTATTATTTATTATTATTATTTATTATTATTTATTATTATTTATTATTATTATTATTTATTATTATTATTATTATTTATTATTATTATTTATTATTATTATTATTTATTATTATTATTTATTATTTTATTATTATTATTTATGATTATTATTATTATTATTATTTGTCATTATTATTTATTATTTTATTATTATTATTTGTTATTATTATTATTTGTTATTATTATTATTATTATTATTTATTATTATTATTTATTATTTATTATTATTATTTATTATTTGTTATTATTTATTATTAATATTTATTATTATGGTTCATTTAATTATTATTATATTATTATTTATTATTATTTATTATTTATTATTATTATTTATTATTTTATTATTATTTATTATTTATTATTATTTATTATTATTATTTATTATTTTATTATTATTATTTATTATTATTATTTATTATTATTATTATTTGTCATTATTATTTATTATTTTATTATTATTATTTGTTATTATTATTATTATTTATTATTATTATTATTTATTATTATTATTTATTATTATTATTTATTATTTGTTATTATTTATTATTATTATTTATTATTATGGTTCATTTAATTATTATTATATTATTATTTATTATTATTTATTATTTATTATGTTTATTTATTATTTTATTATTATTTATTATTTATTATTATTATTTTTTATTATTATTATTATTTATTATTTATTATTATTATTTATTATTTGTTATTATTTATTATTATTATTTATTATTATTTATTATTTATTATTATTATTTTTTATTATTATTATTTATTATTATTATTTATTATTTATTATTATTATTTATTATTATTATTTATTATTTATTATTATTATTTATTATTATTATTTATTATTTATTATTATTATTTATTATTATTATTATTTATTATTATTATTTATTATTATTATTATTATTTATTATTATTATTTATTATTATTATTTATTATTATTATTATTATTATTTATTATTTTATTATTATTATTTATTATTATTATTATTATTTGTTATTATTATTATTATTTATTATTATGGTTCATTTAATTATTATTATATTATTATTTATTATTATTATTTATTATTATTTATTATATATTATTATTATTTATTATTTATTAATGTTATTTATTATTATTATTATTATTTATTATTATTATTTATTATTATTATTATTTATTATTATTATTTATTATTATTTATTATTTATTATTATTATTTATTATTATTATTATTTATTATTATTATTTATTATTTTATTATTATTATTATTTATTATTATTATGTATTATTTATTATTATTATTTATTATTTTATTATTATTATTATTTATTATTATTATTATTATTATTTATTATTTTATTATTATTATTATTTATTATTATTATGTATTATTTATTATTATTATTTATTATTTTATTATTATTATTTATTATTTATTATTATTATTTATTATTATTATTATTTATTATTATTATTATTTATTATTTATTATTATTATTTATTATTTATTATTATTATTATTATTTATTATTATTATTATTTATTATTATTTATTATTATTATTATTATTATTATTTATTATTATTATTATTTATTATTATTATTTATTATTATTTATTATTATTATTATTATTATTATTTATTATTATTATTATTTATTATTATTATTATTATTATTTATTATTATTATTTATTATTATTATTATTTATTATTATTATTTATTATTTATTATTATTATTTATTATTATTATTTATTATTATTATTTATTATTTATTATTATTATTTATTATTATTATTTATTATTATTATTTATTATTATTTTTTATTATTATTATTATTTATTATTATTATTATTTATTATTTATTATTATTATTATTTATTATTATTTATTATTATTATTATTTATTATTATTATTATTTATTATTATTATTTATTTATTATTATTTATTATTTATTATTATGTATTATTATTTATTATTTATTATTATTATTTATTATTATTTATTATTATTATTATTATTATTTATTATTATTATTTATTATTATTTATTATTATTTATTATTTATTATTATTATTTATTATCATTATTATTTATTATTATTATTTATTATTATTACTTATTATTATTATTTATTATTATTATTTATTATTATTTATTATTATTTATTATTATTATTATTTATTATTATTATTATTATTTATTATTATTATTTATTATTATTATTATTATTTATTATTATTATTTATTATTTTATTATTATTATTTATGATTATTATTATTATTATTTGTCATTATTATTTATTATTTTATTATTATTATTTGTTATTATTATTATTTGTTATTATTATTATTATTATTTATTATTATTATTTATTATTTATTATTATTATTTATTATTTGTTATTATTTATTATTAATATTTATTATTATGGTTCATTTAATTATTATTATATTATTATTTATTATTATTTATTATTTATTATTATTATTTATTATTTTATTATTATTTATTATTTATTATTATTTATTATTATTATTTATTATTTTATTATTATTATTTATTATTATTATTTATTATTATTATTATTTGTCATTATTATTTATTATTTTATTATTATTATTTGTTATTATTATTATTATTTATTATTATTATTATTTATTATTATTATTTATTATTATTATTTATTATTTGTTATTATTTATTATTATTATTTATTATTATGGTTCATTTAATTATTATTATATTATTATTTATTATTATTTATTATTTATTATGTTTATTTATTATTTTATTATTATTTATTATTTATTATTATTATTTTTTATTATTATTATTATTTATTATTTATTATTATTATTTATTATTTGTTATTATTTATTATTATTATTTATTATTATTTATTATTTATTATTATTATTTTTTATTATTATTATTTATTATTATTATTTATTATTTATTATTATTATTTATTATTATTATTTATTATTTATTATTATTATTTATTATTATTATTTATTATTTATTATTATTATTTATTATTATTATTATTTATTATTATTATTTATTATTATTATTATTATTTATTATTATTATTTATTATTATTATTTATTATTATTATTATTATTATTTATTATTTTATTATTATTATTTATTATTATTATTATTATTTGTTATTATTATTATTATTTATTATTATGGTTCATTTAATTATTATTATATTATTATTTATTATTATTATTTATTATTATTTATTATATATTATTATTATTTATTATTTATTAATGTTTTTTATTATTATTATTATTATTTATTATTATTATTTATTATTATTATTATTTATTATTATTATTTATTATTATTTATTATTTATTATTATTATTTATTATTATTATTATTTATTATTATTATTTATTATTTTATTATTATTATTATTTATTATTATTATGTATTATTTATTATTATTATTTATTATTTTATTATTATTATTATTTATTATTATTATTATTATTATTTATTATTTTATTATTATTATTATTTATTATTATTATGTATTATTTATTATTATTATTTATTATTTTATTATTATTATTTATTATTTATTATTATTATTTATTATTATTATTATTTATTATTATTATTATTTATTATTTATTATTATTATTTATTATTTATTATTATTATTATTATTTATTATTATTATTTATTATTTATTATTATTATTTATTATTATTTATTATTTATTATTATTATTATTTATTATTATTATTTATTATTATTATTATTATTTATTATTATTTATTATTTATTATTATTATTTATTATTATTTATTATTTATTATTTATTATTATTATTATTTATTATTATTATTATTATTTATTATTATTATTTATTATTTATTATTATTATTATTTATTATTATTATTTATTATTATTTATTATTTATTATTTATTATTATTATTATTTATTATTATTATTATTATTTATTATTATTATTTATTATTTATTATTATTATTATTTATTATTTATTATTTATTATTATTATTATTTATTATTATTATTATTATTATTTATTATTATTATTATTTATTATTATTATTATTATTATTTATTATTATTATTATTATTTATTATTATTATTATTTATTATTATTATTTATTATTATTTATTATTTATTATTTATTATTATTATTATTTATTTATTATTATTATTTATTATTATTATTATTTATTATTATTATTTATTATTTATTATTATTATTATTTATTATTATTATTATTTATTATTATTATTATTATTTATTATTATTATTTATTATTTATTATTATTATTATTTATTATTATTATTTATTATTATTTATTATTATTATTATTTATTATTATTATTATTTATTATTATTATTTATTATTTATTATTATTATTTATTATTTATTATTATTATTTATTATTTATTATTATTATTTATTATTATTTATTATTTATTATTTATTATTATTTATTATTTATTATTATTATTTATTAATATTATTATTATTTATTATTATTTATTATTTCATTATTATTATTATTTATTAATATTATTATTATTTATTATTATTATTTATTATTATTTATTATTATTATTATTTATTATTTATTATTATTTATTATTATTATTATTTATTATTATTATTATTATTTATTATTATTATTTATTATTATTTATTATTATTATTATTATTTATTATTATTATTTATTATTATTTATTATTATTATTATTATTGATTATTATTATTTATTATTATTATTTATTTATTATTATTTATTATTTATTATTATTTATTATTATTTATTATTTATTATTATTATTTATTATTATTTATTATTATTATTATTATTATTATTTATTATTATTATTTATTATTATTTATTATTATTTATTATTTATTATTATTTATTATTTTATTATTATTTATTATTAATATTATTATTATTATTTGTTATTATTATATTATTATTTATTATAATTATTATTATTATTTTACTATTATTATTATTATTTATTATTTTATTAATATTATTTATTATTTTATTATCATTATTATTATTATTTTATTAATATTATTTATTATTTTATTATTATTATTATTATTATTTTATTATTATTATGATTATTATTATTACTAGTAGTAGTAGTAGTAGTAGTAGTAGTAGTAGTAGTAGTAGTAGTAGTAGTAGTAGTAGTAGTAGTAGTAGTAAACCACTATTCTTTTCTATATTCATCATTCAAACATATGCCCCAAAAAGACAAAGAGCAATAGAAGAGATCGACCTGTATTTAGATTTGGAAAACAGTGTCATATATAGACAATAGTAAATAAAATATTAAATAATTGTGGTGATTTAGCCAAAAAGCCACTCCACCAGGAACAGTTTTCTGATGACTGTGAGGGTAGTAGAAGTAGATGTTACCGTGGGAATGAAAATGGCTGCGACAATAATCTGTAAACTAATATGTTCAGAGAGGCCGCTAATTGTAAAAAGAAATTGAAAGAAAACAAAACAAACGCAAGTTTTCTGAAAATTTGCGTAAGTGGTTGGTGAAACAGATTAGTGTATAAAGCTTTAATAACCAATGAAATCTGGGAAAATTGACTTCATTTTAATAAATAGATTATAATTGTCTTTCTTACTAGCCATCTCCCATTATCGTTCCCACAATCTGCTTATTTTTAGAATCACCAATCCAACTTCTTAAGACTTGGTAGAAAAATCTTCCATAACACGTGGGTAAAATTTGAGAATGGTTAAAACTTGATAACTCGTAACACTACTCCATCCCTAAAAAAAGCAAAGCCTGCTCATTATACTACATAAGTACCCCATGTCTACCTAAAAATAATTCTAACTAGAAAGATATCGGAGAAACGAATGCGAATAATAATCAACTGATTTTGTACAAAAATGTATGAATGATACTCAATATCTTCAATACATTGAGGAAGGTTGAAAGAACGGCCGAAAATAATGTTTTTTTTTTTTTTTTTACAAAGGTATCACCACATTATCAAGGCCCAGAGGCCACTCAAGGATAAGGGTTAAAGAGTGTACAGTAGAAATTGGACAATATAGTAATCATTAGTAATGAAAATTTGGTAAATTTGATAACTTATATGGAATGGCTCATCAAGAACTTATTTACGTTAGACTTGAACACAACCATATTGTAGTCAGCCGGAAAGCAGGAAAACGGAAGACAATTCCACAGGCGTGCAGTTCTAAGAAAGAAGCTTTGTTCATGGAATCTACGTTTAGGTTTAGGCACAGATAAAGAGTGGGGGAAATTATTGATAGTGTTTACAGCTAGACGAGTGTTTCTTGTGAAAGTTTGGCGAGAGGAGACCATAGATTGAAGCTCAGTTGAACACTTTCCATGAAAATAACGATACATCAGAGACAAACTCGCAACATCTCTTCTGTGAGATAGAGGTTGCAAGGAAGAGAAAAGGACATCTCCTACGAGGCTACGAAGTCTATTTTGAACTCTATCAAGGCAGGACAAGTCCTTTCTAGCAGCTCCTGCCCAGATGTGGCAACAGTATTCCATCCTTGGACGTACCTATGTTGTTTTAGAAAAAGAAAACATTTCTCAAAAATATTTTGTACTCCTCTACATCAACAAATAAGAAACAACTAGAGAAAAGATACAAGCATTTATGCATTTTCCGTATTAGTTTTTATGTAATAAACAATAACACGTGGAAGATCGTAATTTCAAATGAATTTTGTTTGTCATTCCTTGTTGGATTCTTCACGTTTTAGTAGAATTTCGCTATTTTTTTTTTAATCGAGAAAAAAAGCAGATTTCTGCTTAAATGCTAGTCTGTCATAAATATTAACAGTATTAATGCTGGTGTCCCTCAAGGGTCCATCCTGAACCCAACTCTCTTCCTGATCTACATCAATGATCTTCCCAAAGCACATAATTAAATCATTCGTTGACATCTATGCTGATGACACGACCATCTATGGCAACACATCAAAGGCCGTAAATGACAAAGTTCTCTCTGATTCTCTCTCCTCTGATCTTGAGCACGTGGTACAATGGGGGAAGAGGTGGCTGGTTATGTTTAATGCATCTAAAACCAAGCTTCTATCTTTACATCATCAACGCTCTGTATCTTTACATCATCAACGCTCTGATCCCTATCTGGCATCAATTGAAATGGATCGCTCTTGTCTTGGGGAATCTACAGGTTTTGACAAGCTTCTGGGATTGATGTATGTGTTCCATTTCAGGCACTTTTCCTTTGTGTACGTGTGCGTTCGTGTGAGTGTGCATGTGTGCGAGTGTGTGTATCTGTGTCTGTGTGTGTGAATGTGCATGAGTGTGAGTGTATGTGTGTGAGTGCGCATGTGTATATGATTGTGCATGTGTGTGAGTGTCTGTGAGGGTGCGTGTGTGTTTGTGTGTGTGAGTGTGTGTGTGAGTATGTGCATGTAAGTGTGTGCGTGAGTGAGTATGTGTGTGAGTGTGTGTGTGTGTGTGCGCGCGCGTGTGTGTGAGTGTGTGTGCGTGTGTTTTCGAGTTCGATCCCCACTGAACCAATTTTTTTTTTTTTTATTTCACACAAATGTATTTCAGGTGTCTGGGAGTGTTTTCAGATAGATTTTGTATGGGAATGCCTCAATAATTATCGAAAAGCGATAATCAAAACCATCCAATAAAAGCGGGAACAGTAAGACTTTGACGAAAGTCTCATACAGCCTAATATCACAAATGTATTTTAGAAGTTTAATTACCACACAAGCAGAACGACTCCGTATATAAAATAAGCAGTAGCTTCTTTTATAAGACAGGGGCGCATTCAAAATGTTTTTGTTTAGTGCAAAATTGAACCATAATACTTGACTTTTGCATTTTAAACTTTTATTGAAGCCCTTATATAAAAATAATTTTATAAAATCAACAGGAAGTTCTCTACAGTGTAACATAGACTACAATGTGGACTAATTTACTGCAGAGAGGCATGTGAAGCTTTCTCCCGGTGTACCGCGATAGGCCCTCAACTAGAGCAGGGAATCAATCGATTTTGATTGATAATTGGTCGGTTTTACTGATTTCGATAATAGTATTGAAAGTGTGGGACATTCGTCTTTGATTCAATCCCAGGCAACGTCGGGTCTCCCTGCTAGTTTAAAAAAAAAGCATGAAAAAACAGAGCTGTACTTATCACACTGCAAAAAGACCTGAAAGTTGGTGAGATTCTCAGAAAATGGTTAGATTATTGGCGAACGCAAAGTGAGTAAATTTAGTTTCAGTTATCGAAGCATGTGTAGGAGTTCAAATGCGCTTCTTTTTTTTTTCACTTTTTTAAAAAAGAAAAGTCTGATTTCTGTTAAATTGCTAGAGCCTTAAGTCCTTATTTTTTATTTATTTATTTTTTTTTATTTATTTTCGTCACTGTTTCGCTGGATTTTATTTCCCCTTCTTCCCTTTCTCTTTTTTTCGTGTTTTCTTCCGCGCCCGCATGTGCCCTCAAAGGCTGTCTGTTAATTTTGACTTATTTATTTCAATTGGAGTTGTTTAGGAAACGAGTTGTTTTTTTTGTGCTTCTTTCTTTACACACACACACACACACACACACACACACACACACACACACACACACACACACACACACACAGTGGTAGTGGTGGTGGTGGGGTCTGGTTCCCTAGGTTGGGAAATACATTTCGCTTTCAGCTTTCCTTGCCACCGGCTAATCACATCTGTTTGTTTGTAGTGTCGAACAAGTGAACTGGTCATAATTTGTCTGGCGCTGACCAACCTCTTCTTAAAAATTACAGCATCGTTATAAATAGAAAAGCTGGTCATCCCGATTGATATTAATGAAATGCAAAGTAAAATATTTCACAGACCCGATGAGATCTCAATGGTGAAAACTAGATGAAACGGATGGAGAAATAATGAAAACAATTAGAGAGATGAAAATGTTAATTTTATATATAACTAGCAGGAATACCCGACGTTTCCCGGGATTGAATAATGATGAACCAATGTTTCGCAGTCCCATGTTTCTATTGTCATGGAAATTAGTTAAATCACCCATTTTTCAATCAAATCGAATGATTGCCTGCTCTAGTTGAGGATTCATCATGGTGTACTGAGAGGAAGCTTCACATGTCGCCCTGCAGTAACTTAGTCTACAATACATTGTAATCTACATTGCACTGTAGAGAACTTACTGTTGATTTTATAAAATTATTTTTTATATATAATAACTTGAATTAAAGTTTAAAATGCAAATGTCAAGTATTATGGTTCAATTTTGCTCTAAAAAGAAATATTCATTTCTAACACACCCCTGTCATATCAAAGAATCTACTGTTGATTTTATATGCCTCGCCTTACTGCTTGTGCGGTGATAATGGCTTGAATTTAAGTTTAAAATTAAAAAGTCAAGCATTATTGTTCAATTGTGCTTTAAACAGAAACATTCATTTCGAACGCGTCCATGTCATATCAAAGAACTTACTGTTGATTTTATATGTCGGGCCTTTCGGCTTGTGTGATAATAAAACTTTTTAAATGCACTTGTGATTTTAGGCTGTGTTAACTTTGATCAAAATCGCCTGTTCCTTCTTTCATCGGATTATTTTGATTATGGATTATCAATACTTATCAAAGACATTCCAATTCAAAACCTATCTAAGAACACTGCCAGGCACATGTAGTACCTTTGTGTGAAATTTTATAAAATCGGACCAGCTATTTCCGAGTCCATAGAGAACAAACTCACACACACACATGCACAAAGTTCCTTTTATATAATAGTAGAAATAACAAAATTTTTAATTAATGGTTCAAAAGTGTTTGAATGCAACAGCAATAAACCCAGTAATATTGCCGATACATTGCGGAAGACATTCCAATCCCAAACCTATCTAAGAACACAGCCAGGTACATAAAGTACCTTTGTTTGAAATTTCATAAAAATCAGCCCAGCCGTTTTCGAGTTCATAGGGAATGAACTCACACACACACACACACACACACACACAAAGTTACTCCTTGTAGACAATGGATACTCCCTGTAAGGGTAGTTGCACATGTAATTGTGAAGTCGGCACTGAATTCTTGGAAACAACACTGAAATAAGCAGAGAGCTCATACACTACCAACTGTACCAGTTTCCTAATGGTCACCCATTTTAGTGCTGACCAGGCTCACCATCACTTAACTTTGATGACCTAATTGGAACGTGAATATGCTTTATGGAAATAATAAAAATAGGAAGTTTGTTTTTATGGTCAACCACTTATCGAGTTGTGGGACTATTCCAAGATTATTGCATTGATTAGAAGAATTCATGAACCCTGTTCAGTCTCAAGAAACAATGGACCCCTCCTGTAAGGGTGGTTGTACATGTACTTGTGAGGCAAGGGTTGCACAATAAACAACCGCACTTCTCTTGTGTTGCCACTGCCTGATTCCAGTGGAAAAGAGAATTCCAGGATGACTCGAAACAATAAACGGACATTTCTCTGAGTCAAAAATAAAAGTTATTATTTATGACGGCTACAATTCCTCCAGATTCTAGGCATATAGAGGAAGAAGCGTTAATAGTTCTTGCTGTGAATGTCTTCTGAGAAGGAACCAGATATTAAAGCTTAAGCACTTTCTAGAAAAAAAATAAATTAGCCTGGGTGCCTGGCGTTGCCCGAGTATTTGGAGGTGTGTGTTGAGAAAAAAAAAGAAAGTTTTTTTTAAAAAGTGATAGTAGGCAGACAAGCTCACACCCGTACCGCGAAGGAGGAAAGGAATGTGGGAAAAAAAACGTGGCGTCTTTGCTGTTGCGTCCATCGCCAAACCGGAACTGGCGAAGGTTTAAATTAATGCTAGAAAATCGAAAATATCGGCGAAAACGGCGACCCCTCCCTGTAGAAAAGTACCCAGTTGAAGGTGAAGAAATTAATGTTTTTAGCCAATTTTTCGATATTTGTCGTCCGATGGATCGAGCTTCAAAACGATACCGATCTTGTGAAAATCTGTCGCCTCTGACGAAATCTTTAGGCATATATACATATACACATACATACATTCAAACAGAAAGGTGATATTTATATTATAGAAGAAGATAACTATAAAGTAGGGAGAGACTATTTCCACTTACACAAGAAAAGCATAAACACGCAGTGAGCAGGCTCCTATTAATCATGAGAGACAATAGATAGCCCCTGTAAGGATACCTACGTGTATAATTGCAAAGCAAGAGTTGCACAATTCCAAACCACAGTTCTCTTGAATCGTCACTGCTTGATTGCAGTGTCAAAGATAAGTGCAAGAAAACTGGAAACAATGGTAAAATAAGCGGAGAGCACATACAACACCTGGTATTTCAAAATGGTTACCCATTTTAGTACTGACCAGGCTCGACATTGCTTAACTTCGGTAATTTAATGTGAATCTGTGTGTCTACTGGAAGATAAGGACCAAAAGGATTGTTGAATTGATTAGAAGAATTCATGGCCTGTGCTCAGTCTCGAGAGACAATGGATAGCCCCTGTAAGTGTGGCTGCACATGCAGTTATGAAGCAACGGTTATGCAATCCTCAACCGCACCTCTACTGAATTGGCACTGCTTGATTCTGGTGGCAAGGAGAAATCTAAGACGACTGGAAACAATGTGGAGATAAGTGGGGAGCACACAAATGAATGGTCAGTCATTTTAGTGGCGGATGCTCTTTTCTTTTCTCTGCAACCTCTTTCCCACAGAAGAGACGTTGCAAGCCTGACTCTGCTTTATCATTATTTTCATGGCAAGGGCTCGTCTGAGCTCCAATCTATGGTCCCTCCCCCTCATAAAACTTTCATGAAAAACACTCGTCTAATTGAAACCACTATCAATAATTTCCCTCACTCTTTATCTGTACCTAAACGTAAACGTAGATTCTATGAAGCTTGTTTCTTAGAACTGCACGCCTATGGAACTCCCTTCCGTTTGCCTGTTTTCCATCAGACTACAATTTGGTTGTCTTCAAGTCTGACGTAAACAAATTCTTGATGAACCGTCCCCGTAAGTAATCCAATTTACCAAATTTCCACGACTAACGATTACTACATTATCCCACTGACTACTGAACACTCAGTAACCCTTATCCTCGAGTGACCTCCGGGCCTTGATAAGTTATGACCTCTATGTAAAAAAAAAAAGTGGAGAGCACACAAATTACATGATGTTTTTTTCGAATGGTCAGTCATTTTAGTACTTACCAGATCTTCTAATAGAATAGAAATAGCAAAAAACAAGAAGTTACATTATTTTTTTATTTTTTTAGAAATCACCGCTTATTAAGGTGCGTTGCTACTCGAGGATAAGAGTCAAAAGGATTGTTGGTTTGACGATGATCACCGTATCAAGACGATTGGAAATAATGGGCTGAATGGACGGAACATCAGTTAGGAGGGATTGATTATGCAAGGGGGAAAGCTCACCAAGTATTTGTTTACATTAGACTTGAAGGCGACCATGCAGATGGATTGTTCTAGGAAGGAACCCTTGTTCATGTAAATTCCGCTTGGTTTTTTGATGCAGCGAAAGAGAAAGAAAACTTCTTTTCTTTAGTTACAGCTAGATGAGATATTTTTTTTATGTGAATGTTTTGCAGGAAAGAATGGAGCTCAGCCGAGTACATACTGTGACCGTAATGATACAGTAGAGAGATGCTGGCAACATCTAAAAAAAATTTTTTTTATATATAACGGCTTGAATTATGGTTTAAAATGCAAACGTCAAGTATCATGGTTCAGTTGTGCTCAAACAGAAACATTTATTTCGAACGCGCACCTGACATATCAAAGAACTTACTGCTGATTTTATATGCCTCGCCTTACTACTTGTGCTGTGATAATGGCTTGAATTTAAGTTTAAAATGGAAAAGTCAAGTATCATGGTTCAGTTGTGCTCAAACAGAAACATTTATTTCGAACGTGCACTTGACATATCAAAGAACTTACTGTTGATTTTATATGCCTCGCCTTACTACTTGTGCTGTGATAATGGCTTGAATTTAAGTTTAAAATGGAAAAGTCAAGTATCATGGTTCCATTGTGCTCAAACAGAAACATTTATTTCGAACGCGCACCTGATATATCAAAGAACTTGCTGTTGAATTTATATGCCTCGCCTTACTACTTGTGCTGTGATAATGGCTTGAATTTAAGTTTAAAATGGAAAAGTCAAGTATCACGGTGCAATTGCGCTTTAAACAGAAACATTAATTTCGAACGCGCCCATGTCATATCAAAGGACCTACTGTTGATTTTATATGTTGGACCTTTTAGCTTGTGTGGGAATAATAAAACTTTTCAAATGCACTTGTGATGTTAGGCTGCACTACATTAGACTTGAAGACGATCGTGCTATAATCAGTTGCTTTGCAACTGATTGGGTTAACAATGAATGGGATGGACAGAAGATTACTTAAGAGGAATTAATTATCCAAGAGGACTGCTGAACAAGTGTTTGTTTACATTAAACTTGAAGACGGGAAGCGAACTCGTGGCATCTTGTTTCACAGATGGACTGTTCTAGGAATGAAACTTTGTCCACGTAAATTCCGCTTCGTTTTTACAGCAGGAGAGAAAAGAAAACGAGACAAGTATTTTTATGCGAATATTTTACAGAAGACATTGGAACTTTAAACAGAAAAAGAAGGCCTTTTAAGATCAATGTCATAGCGAGAAAAATCTCAACTTTACAGATATATAGAAAAGTGACTGCGTCTGTGTGTGTGTGTGTGTGTGTGTGTGTGTGTGTGTGTGTGTGTGTGTGTGTGTGTAGAATGGTCTCTACCAAACTACTCTGTCAATATTTGATCTACAGATTTAAAACTTGATATATAGAGGATTCGGACTTGTGAAATAATGCAAGGAAGAATGGAGTATAGTAACAGTGGAAAGTGACTGGAAGAAGTGAAACAAAACAGAGGCTGTGCATAGGGTGATTTTAATCTTTGATTTAAAAAAAAAAAAGGGATTCAACCTCCCACGTACAACTAAAATAACTTTACTAAACAAATATCAGGCAAAATGGCAAACATGAACTAGAGTGGTAGTGAAAATAACATGCATTCAATACTAATCATTATATATATATATATATATATATATATATATATATATTTTTATAAAGTAATAGGGTTCGTGTGTTTCTGTCTGTGTGTACAGCTCTCCATCATCAACGAAATATAAAGGAGGTAAGAGGGTAGATCTCTCCTGGTAGAGAAACATTAGAACCCATTTTAGGATGTTTCTGTTATAGGAGACATAAGAATCTTTGCCTAATTTCTTTATATACTAGTCTACAAACCACCCCCATATCGAATGACTTATGCTCATTTGCATATCACATTATATTAAATCTCTTTAACTAATTACCTCGACCTTATTACATATTGGAAATATTCTAATCATTTCAACTGTACTATTTACAAAATCTATTTAACATTTAATTATTTAATATATTTTCATTTAATTTTATATTCGATTTATTTCACTTTACGTATATTATCAAAACAATTCATTGGCGAGCAAAGCTTTATGGTTTGGGATTGTATTGAAAATGTAATGGAAATTTCAATTTCGTTCCGTTTTAATCTTTTATATTTTACTTGCCAATATAATTGAAAGAATACAATTCAACTATCGTAATTTTATATAAATAAACAAAAACAAATATTTTAAAATAAAACTTTATTAAAAAATAAATAATTTTATTTTTAAATGAAAAAAATCAATTTAGTAAAATAATTGTATTAAACACCCCCAGCCTTGTCAGCAAACCTGTAAACCTATAAAAGTTAACATTTCGAATGTAAACAGTGATTTTTCGATTTTGTTAGCGCTTGCCGCAATTAAACACAATTAAAACGGAACTAACTTTATTTCCATTCTATTTTTTAAACAACCCCCAAAACATAACGCTCTCTTCCAGTTATAGCCAATTTTTTTTTAATTAAATAAAACAGGTCAAAATAAACAGATAAGCGCATTTTCTTTTACATTTTTCTTACAACCATTGTCAACCAACTGCAGGATATCGTTACTTTTGTGGGGTTGTTTTGAAAATGGCACGGAGATTATAATTTCGTTCCAATTTAATCTTTCTGGTCGAGCCTATTTCGAAAGCCTGTTTATCATAGATTTGAACTACAAATAATTTATTACATTTTGATTATTACTATCTTAAGACTTAAAGCTTATATTTATTTCATTTTTCTATTTATATATTGAATTAGTTATTTCCAGTCTTATTTAAACTTAGTGCTTTCTTTAAACCGGATGAACCTTTTATAAAAATATGAGTTTAACGTAAAGAACACGAACAAGGTTTTATTCAACTGAATTTCTTCCAGTTTACTAACAAAATATATAAATTTAAAAGAGATATAAATAATAAAATAAAAAGGTTATGTAATTTAAAAGAAATACACGTACTCACAAAAGCAGAACTTTTTTTTACACATTTTTTTCTTTAAAACCATAACAATGAGACTAACAATTACCTAGATCTTAGTAATTATTTGTTTTAATAGAACTGTTTTAATTGTACTGTTTACTTAGTTAACCTAAGTTGGTATTACATTTATTTTACATTTACTTTTTTTTTTAATTATTACTTTTAGACTGTGACGTTTACACCCGGAAGTAATGAGTCACACGTAGGTCGCTTTTATTCATTCCTTTTGGTCAAGATCAAAGTGTAGTATCTGTTCTTCAGATGCTGCACTTCATTTTCTTGTTCTCTTTCGGTGGAGGAGAAATCCTTCACGACTGAGACAATTTTTATTGTTTTACCTTTTCTCCACGTTAAAAAACGACCCTGGTGTCTAACTCTGTCCCGTGGGGAGGCATAGTAAATAGGTACAATATAATTGTTTATAATTGTACTATTCAGAAATATTATTTATAGTTCGTCCATTTCAGTTAGTATACATTTCCTTTACGCTTAATTAATTTACAATCATTAATATCGTCAAACAATTCCGTTTAAAACCGAAATTATGCCACCCAAACGAAGTAGAAACGAAAGTGAGGAAGAAAGAATGGAAAGATTGGAAGCTAATAGACTAAGAGTTGCTGCAATTCGCTCCAATGAAAACAATTCAGATAGAGAAAGACGTCTAGAACTTAACAGGATACGTCAAAGAGAAAGGAGAGCAAGACTGTCAGATTTGGAAAGAGAAACCCAACGTGAAGCTGACAGAACTAGACATGCTGTAAGGCGGTTAAATTCATCACAAGATGAAATTCAAGAAAGGCAAAGATATGCACTGGAAAGAGAAGCAATATTACGATCGAATGAATTATATGAGGTAAGTAGACGTACACAAGGTGAGTTGAGAGTGGCTCAACGACATCAGAATGAATCGGAAACCCAACGAAGCTTTCGCCTATACCAAGGGCAACAACGAGAGGCTGCATGGAGAGAGAGTATGACTTTGCCCCAGCAATTGACAGAAAACGAGGCAGCTAGACAACGAATGACTGCTTTGAGACACCATGAAATAGAACACTGCAATAGAAAAGGATTGCACTACAACAAAAATGACTCTCTCACTACAGCTGATATAGGAAAAATGGACAAAGTATGTCAACATTGCTCAGCTGTAAAATTTAAAGGAGAAACCCCTGGTTGTTGTTGTTCTTCTGGCAAAGTTGTGCTTGATAGCTTTCCACCACTGCCTCAGTTGCTTCAAGATTTGCTCTCCGGCAATGGTCCCATCTCTAAAGATTTTCTGCAAAATCTACGCAGTTATAACAATTGTTTTGCAATGACATCATTTGGTCACAAAATTGCGGCAGTACATGGGTGGAATCCTTCTTTTAGAATTCGAGGCCAGGTTTGCCACCAGATTGGGAGTCTTTTACCACCTGAAGATGAAACAGCAAAGTTTATTCAAGTCTACTTCTTGGATAGTCTGGAAGAGGAACTACATAATCGGGGACGTGACAGTAGACTCAATAGAGACATTCTCCAAAGTCTGACTGAATTTTTACATGAGAACAACAGCTTTATTTGTCAGCTGAAAACAACAAAGGAGAGGATTGAAGAAAAACACTTGGTAGAACATAAAGTTGTCATAAGGGAAGACCGAAGGCCGCAAGAAGAGCATCCACGGCGATTCAATGCTCCAACAACAACGTATGAGATTGGAATATTAATGGAGAATGAACCAACAGCTAACCGGGATATTGTCTTGCGTTTTAGAAATGATACATTAAAATGGATCTCCGAACTACATCCCCTCTACGATACTTTAATGTACCCGTTAATGTACCCCTATGGTTCTCCATCTTACAACATCTACATGAAGGCATCCAATGGGCGAAAAGTTACCCAACAGCAATTTTATTCGTACCATTTAATGACTCGGCCTGGAAACTATTTTCTCTGGTACCGAAGGCTATTTCAACAATGGCTGGTGGATGTGTACTGCAAGATTGAAACAGAACGTTTACAGTTCCTGAGGCGTGAGCAACAGACTCTGAGAGCTGACAATTATAGCAACTTGAGAGATTCAATTCTTAGGGAGGATGGGAATCCAGAACAGTTTGGTCAACGAGTTGTACTTCCGGCAACTTATACAGGAGGCCCTCGATACATGTTTGAGCGTCAAAGTGATGCCATGGCATATGTTCGGCGAATGGGCCGAGCCGACCTCTTCATCATGTTCACAACAAATCCAAAGTGGACAGAAATTACAGAAAATTGTCTTCAAGGGCAAGACCCTCAGGATCGTCCAGATATTGTTGCCAGGGTTTTCAGGCAGAAGCTAAAAAAGTTACTTGAATTTATTAAAAAGGGAGGATTTGGCAGGTTGAGGGCTTTCCTGTACAGTATTGAATATTAAAAAAGAGGACTGCCGCATGCACACATCCTCACCTGGCAGGCCCCAGAGGACAAACTTCTACCAGAAAAAATGGATCTCTGCATATCTGCAGAGATCCCTGACAAAGAGGAAGATCCTGATCTTCATGCTAAAGTGATGGCACATATGGTGCATGGACCTTGTGGACCATTTAATCCAAATTGTCCATGTATGATTGACAACAAATGTTCCAAAAAATACCCAAAAGAATTTCTTCAGTGTACCAAGCAAGGCCAAGACTCTTACCCCAAGTACAGGCGAAGAAAACCAGAAGATGGAGGCCAGACTGGTACAATAAGGATGAAGAGAAATGGTCGGTATGTTAATCAAGAAATAACAAACCAGTGGATTGTTCCGTACAACAAGGTCCTCCTTCAGCAGTTCAACGCTCACATTAACGTAGAAATTTGCAGCTCGATCCAAAGCATCAAATATGTCCTCAAATACGTGAATAAAGGATGTGATCAAGCAGTGTTTGAACTACAAAGAACTGATGGAGCAGCTAACCAACAAGGCCAAGTACAAAGTCACATTGTGGATGAGATCCAGCAGTTCCAGAATGCAAGGTATGTCGGCAGTTCAGAGGCAGCCTGGAGGATATTGGAACATCCCATCCATGAACATTTCCCCCCAATTGTACAACTTTCTGTTCATCTTGAAAATGGGCAGCGTGTCATGTTCTCAGCTGATACTGCTCTGGAACGAGCCCAAGGTCCACCGCCTGCCACAACTTTGACAGCATTTTTTCAACTCTGCCATGAGGATGACTTTGCAAGGGGTCTCAAATACGTAGAAGTCCCTGAGTTTTACACTTGGAACAAATCGACAAAGAAATGGATGAGAAGAATGCGTGGGGTACAAGTTGAAGGTACTGAAAATGATGATGTATGGAAGGCACCATGCATTGGGAGAATCTACACGATTAGTCCAAAAGCAGGGGAGTGTTATTTCTTACGCCTGTTGCTCAATGAGGTTGCTGGTCCAACTTCATTTCAAAATTTGCGAGCATACAATGGTCAGGTGTTTGAAACATACAGAGCAGCGTGCCTTGCTCGAGGCCTTCTAGAAAATGACCATCACTTGCATCAAGCAGTAGGAGAGGCAAGTGCCACTCAATCACCTTCAAATTTGCGAAGCCTATTTGTGATAATTTTAACAGCCTGTGAGCCAAGAAATCCTCTTGAGATCTGGATGGCTTTTCGTGATGTAATATCTGAAGACATTCTTCACAGATACAGGCAAGAAGTTAACAATCCAGAAGCAGATTTTAATGAGGACATCTACAATAAAACTCTTTGTCTAATTGAAGAAAAAGTTCTCCTTATGTGCGGTCAACCATTGGCAAGCTATGGATTACCTGCACCAATGCAAGGGAGAGATGAAAGACTCGCGAGAGAGTATCAACGTGAAGTTACTTATAATCTTGAAGAACTTCCCTACAAGCAGAAAATATGCAAGAAAAACTGACCGATTCTCAAAGAGAAGTTTACAATTCATTCATGGCAATGTTGGAAGCACAAGGTGAAATGAACAAAAACATGATGTTTCTTGATGCTCCAGGTGGTACGGGCAAGACTTTTGTAATCAATTTGATCCTTGCAAAGATTAGATCCATGAGAAAGATTGTGCTTGCAACAGCATTCAGTGGCATTGCTGCTACTCTACTACAAGGTGGCCGCACTCTTCACAGCACTTTTAAAGTACCCTTGGATACTCATCGAATGGATCAGCCAGTTTGCAAAATTACTGGTAACTCAGCCTTGGCAAATGTAATTAGAGACACCTCTGCAATCATTGTAGACGAAGCCCCAATGACGCACAAGAGTGCTTATGAAGCAATTGACCGAACACTGCAAGACATCACAGGAAACAAGAATCCCATGGGTGGCATTCCAACCTTATTTTGCGGTGATTTCCGTCAAATCCTCCCAGTGGTTAAAAATGGCACAAGGGCTAACATTGTCAATGCAAGTTTGAAACAATCCTATCTCTGGAGGCACGTTATAGTGAAGAGACTGACTACTAATATGAGAGCCTATATCTCTGATAACACAGCTGCAGCAGACTTCTCAAAATTGCTTCTCCAAATCGGTAATGGTCAGTTTCCTATCACTTCTTCACCTGACACAATTAAGATTCCAACTGCGCTTGGTAAATGTGTCGGTAATCAGAAGCAACTGAAAGACAAAGTGTACCCAGACCTGCAAAACAATGGAAAATCACCGGATTGGCTTGCTGAGAGGGCTATTATTTCGCCATTAAACAGCAATGTGAATCATTTGAACAATTCAATAATGGATGAATTTCCAGGAGACACAAAGCAATACAAGTCAGTTGATTCAGCTACTAATGAATATGAAGCTGTTCACTACCCTGTGGAGTTTTTAAACTCTTTGGAGATATCTGGAATGCCTCCACACATTTTAAATCTCAAAATTGGATCGCCAATCATGATTCTTCGATCCTTGGAACCGCCAAAAATAACAAACGGAACCAGATGTGTTATCACCAGATTGCACACCAATGTACTTGAGGCCACCATTTCCTGTGGTCCCTACAAAGGCGAAACCGTTCTACTGCCAAGGATCCCCTTAGTTCCATCGGACTCAGTACTTCCATTTAAATTCCGGAGACTCCAATTTCCTGTGAAGGTGTGTTTTGCAATGAGCATAAACAAAAGTCAAGGTCAGACATTTAACACCATTGGCGTAGACTTGACATCAGACTGCTTCAGTCACGGTATGTTCTACGTCTCCATCAGCCGGACAGGAAGTTCAGAAAAACTCTACATTCTGGCTCCAAATCAAAGCAGAAGAAATGTAGTTTACCCTGAGGCTCTTTAGTGAAAAGTTCGAGAAATGGATATGAGGAAAAACTGACATGATCTGATTGTGGTAAGTTTTTAGTATTGAATGTGCAAGATAAAATTTAAGCAAGAGTTGAAAATTACTTCAATGAAAAATTTACTATGTAACATCAAGTAACCTTCCTTTTTGATGAAAATGTTTTGTGAAGTTCCTGATTGAATTTCAGTCACTACAAGAGGTAGTTAAAATGTTAATCACCTTATGCAATCGTTGCTCTTACAACATCAACTTACTGGAAAGGTGCCCACAGATTTTGGTACCCGAGTGCGCAACAAAGCTCCGTGCGAAGCACGGGTATCTTTGCTAGTATATATATATATATATATATATGTGTGTGTGTGTGTGTGTGTGTTGTTTTGAAAAAGAAAAACCCGAATGAATTTATGAAATGATCAACGTTTCGTCCCTATTGCAGAAGACATCTTCAGGATATTAAAAGGAAAAATGCAAAAAAAGAAAACGATCATAGACCATACAAAAATGAAAAGGGAACAGTGTTAGAATCCTACCCATATCGGGAAGGAAACTATGTGTGTGTATGGGAAGGTTGGGTTGTTCAATGTCTATATATACACTTTTAAAAATACGTTAAATAAATATGTACACTTTTTTTTTATAATTATAATTAATTATAATAATTATAATATATAATTTTTTTTATAATTGTAATATATAATTTTATAATTATTTTTTATAATATATATATATATATATATATTTTATAATATATATATTTTATAATATATTTTTTATATATATATGTTCAGAAAGTGTGAGAGAATATATATAATTATTTTCCACAGCCGAACCAACGTCGCAGCCCACAAGAGCCAAGAAAGCCAACAAACCAGAAGTCCAAGACTCGAGTTTCGCCCTCATTTGGGCTCATCAGTTAGACACATCCGCACTCAGGATTTGAAACCCGAACCTCTTGCATACTAGGCGAGCATTCTACCAACTGAGCAAACACGCCACACACACAAGAATGTCTATTAACTTACACAGATTAAGCAACCCGCAGCACAGATCCGACAGTGAAAAAACCTACCTCTTATCAAACAAGGGACGAGGTATCAAACCAGCTTTAACCCAAGCCGACGACTCACCGGTAGGAATTTTATATACTCAAAAGGACGATGTCACCCCAACAAGCTTGTTCGATATGAGGTAGGTTCTTTCCACTGTCGGATCTGTGCCGCGGGTAGCTTGATCTGTGTGAGTTAATAGACATTTTTGTGTGTGTGTGTGGCGTGTTTGCTCAGTTGATAGAGTGCTCGCCTAGCATGCAAAAGGTTCGGGTATCAAATCCTGAGTGCTGATGTATCTAACTGATGAGCCAAAATGAGGGCGAAACTCGAGTCTTGGACTTCCAGTTTGTTGGCTTCCTTGGTTCTTGTGGGCTGCGACGTTGGTTCGGCTGTGGAAAATAATTATATATATATATCTATCAATAAGTCCCCCCGCTCTTTATCTATGCCGAAACCTAAATGTAGATTCCATGAACAAAGCTTCTTTCTTAGAACTGCACGCCTATGGAATTGTCTTCCGTTTTCCTGCTTTCCGGCTGACTACAATATGGTTGTCTTCAAGTCTAACGTAAATAAGTTCTTGATGAGCCGTTCCATATAAGTTATCAAATTTACCAAATTTTCATTACTAATGATTACTATATTGTCCAATTTCTACTGTACACTCTTTAACCCTTATCCTTGAGTGGCCTCTTGGCCTTGATAATGTGGATGTAAAAAAAAAATATATATATATTCTGTTTGAAAATTCTAATCTACAATAATTTATTGTTCGACAGGATACTCAAAAAATAATATTAAGACTTCTTTAATGCATTCTTTTAATCAGAGAAAGAACGCATTCTTTAAAACTGCAGATTAAGGACACTTTAATATTTCTTTTTTTAACGTCCTGTCAAACAATAAATTATTATGAATTATAATTTACAGTCTTAAATTGTGTTCTTCCATGACAAGCTTTATTTCCTATTTTGGTTGTATTGGGCTTTTTTTTTATTTGGTTGGGATTACTATATAAATATTAATATTTATATTTGCTTTAAGTTTACAGAAGCTTTTGGCTTGTAAACTTAATTTTTACTTCTTGATTTTATATATATACTAGCAGGCCGTCCGGCGTTGCCCAGTCGTAAAATACGCATAAATATTATATTTTAATTCATACAGAAACTGAGACATGTGAATGCGAGTATTATATTTTTTTTCTAAATAATTCATTTCTTGTAAGCAGAAAAAAAAAATACTCGAACTGAGATCGAAACCAAAACCTAAATACAGTAGTACGATAAACATTAGACCAGGTTGATACGATCTTTAAAAAGTGTTTTCAAACGTACTTATACTTGACATAACTAACCTGTTATGTGGACGATTCACGCATGTGCATTTTTTTGTCTCCACTTCCCTTCCTTCTTATCCGAACACTTAAGGATAGAAATAAGTTTTTAATTTTTTCTATTCACTTTTCTTCTCTCTCTCTCTTTCTCTCTCTCTCTCTCTCTCTCTCTCTCTCTCTCTCTCTCTCTCTCTCTCTCTCTCTCTCTCTCTTCCCTTCATTTGATTAAGGACACGAAAAAAAAATGCTTTAAAAATTACCGTTTATCTTATTAACTTTAAAAATCTCTAATTTTTTTTTCTTATTATATATTTTATATTTTTATCTTTGTATTTTTTTTTAAACTTTTATTTAAATTTACCTCTATTTTAAATCCACCCTTAAAATATCCGATTTGAAAATTTCCAACTACCTAGACTTTTATCAAAAATATTAATGAGGATTCATTTTAAACGATTGGATTTTAATCTATAATAAGGAACATCAGAATGAATGTTGGGTCAACCAAAGGATCATTACTGAATTATTGTTGGATCATTATCATTACTGAATTATTGTTGGATCATTATCATTACTGAATTATTGTTGGATCATTATCATTACTGAATTATTGTTGGATCATTATCATTACTGAATTATTGTTGGATCATTATCATTACTGAATTATTATTATTATTGGATCATTACTAAGGACCAAGGATGCTTTTTCATAAAAAAATGGAATTGATTTCTTCAACTAACTTGGATTCTAACAATATCCATCCCACTGTATTCAAGAATTACCACTATATTCGGATACTATAATTTCATATCCGTTCTTTGTTTCAATTTTTTTTTTTTTACATAGGCGTCACCACTTATCAAGGCCGATCGACCACTCAAGGATAAGGGTTAAAGAGTGTAGAGTAGTCAAAACGACAATATAGTAATCAATAGTAATGGAAGTTCGGTAAATTTGTTAACTTAAGTGGAACGGCTCATCAAGAACTTGTTCACGTTGGACTTAAAGACAACCATATTATAGACAGCTGGAAAGCAGGAAAACGGAAGACAATTCCACAGGCGTGCAGTTCTAAGAAAGCTTTGATCATGGAATCTATGTTTAGGTTTAGGTACAGATAAAGAGTGGGGGGAATTATTGATAATGTTTTCAACTAGTCTATTGTTTCTTGTGAAAGTTTGGCGAGGGGGGACCATAGATTGAAGCTCAGTCGAACACTTTCCATGAAAATAACGATAAAGCAGAGACAAACTCGCAACATCTCTTCTGTGAGATAGAGGTTGCAGCGAAGAGAAAAGGACATCTCCCACCAGGCCACGAAGTCTATTTTGAACCCTATCAAGGCAGGACAAGTCTTTTCTAGCAGCTCCTGCCCATATGTGGCAACAGTATTCCATCTTTGGACGTATCTGGCTCTTATATATTTTTATTTTCTTTATCTATGTCCTTTATTTTCTTTATCTTTGTCCTTTAAAAAGATTTAATCTTTAATATATTTTCTATGTATGTGCTGAATAGCATAATTATTTGGAACCAGATTTAATATTTTGCTAATGACTTTTCTTCTGAGGAAATGAGCATACATCGAAAATCCATGGGTTAAAGAAATTACTTTGAATTGTATTCTTTGTTCAAATAATAAATTTTTTTGTTTTGAAAAATTATGTTTTTCTGAATGAAATTTTATTATTTAAAAAATATATAAATATCTATCTATTTATCTATCTATCTATCTATCTATCTATCTATCTATCTCTTTCTCTCTCTCTCTATATATATATGTCAGGTCATGTCATATGCTACTGGTACCATGTAACCCAGTACTACCTGCCTCATGGTCGGGTCACCGGCGACTAAACTGGTTCCCCCACCAGATTTGTTTGGTGAGGAGGGTGGCTAGTCTCCCTGAAGGAAAACAAGACCTTCCAAAGGGCGAATGAACCCTTTTTCGGGGTCAACTGCCAACTAGCACCGTGTGTGTTTGTGTGTATGTATGTGTGTGTAGGGGTGGACAGGGCTCCCGTAAGCCGTGGTGAAGGCAACCTTTCTAGAAGCAAATCTCTGATTTAAAAAACCATAAAGCGGGAAACCAGTACTCGCATTAAGCTGGTCTGCAGTTTAACTTGTTGGTGGCTATCTTGCTCTTGCTTGTTGCTGGATCTCAACATTTTGAACCGAGAGAGAGACAGCTATCGTACAAAGCTAAGACTCTGTAAAATCATCTGTGTATACATACTTCCTCAGGCATTTGTCTATAAAAATGGTTCTGTGGCAATGGAAAAGTTGTGACGTGTGGAGGTTTGAAATGCTGGAAGAATGTAATAATTGATCTCAATGACCATCTTCAGTGTCATGCTACTTTAAGTGTCTGAGGGAGTGGTACTCGTCTGACAAGACGTTGCAATCACTATATATATATATATATATATATATATAGAGAGAGAGAGAGAGAGAGAGAGAGAGAGGGTGAGAAATAGAGAGAAAGAGAGAGAGAGGGAGGGAGAGAGAGAATGAATATGCATGAACAATTTGCTGGATGATCGAAAACATCCCTATGAAAGCCTTTAAGCTCTATAAGGATATAGAAATGACAAAAATCATTAAAGAAAAATAATAAAACCAGCGAATTGCTTTGCAAATAAATTGCATTATTTGACCGTCGTGTATGTCGATTTTCATGTTGCTAATATATATATATATATATATATATATATATATATATATATATATATATATATATATATATATACACTGACTGAAGAAACCGTCTTAGCATATTTCATTATCTTAGCAACCGTGTCTTACAACGAGATATTATTTGTCTGCTGGGAAACATTGCAGCCTTAGCAGATATATTTTGTTCCTCTTCCCCCCCCCCCGCGGATTTTTTTTTATCAGAATCATCACATTATGAGACCAACAAAGATCTTTTACAATTTTTCTTCTTAATATTTGCAACTGTCGCAGCTTCTGATTTGATTATAGAACCCAGTCAGCCAGAACGTTATCGAAAATGTCAACGATTCCAGAATGGAATATACGAGTCAGGCAAATTTGCAGAACAATTGCAAAAAGACGGAAACACGGCGCAGTGTTTTGTTGAGAAGTACTATAAACCGTTCCGATCTCGTTGTTCAGTGCAGCTTTCAATTGCAATTCTGTTTCTCTATTCAAGTGCCCTTTTCATAACCTTGTCTACATGTTTCTGTACTTTTTTATCTTTATTGTCTTAATAATCATGAATCGATCTGCTGTTACCGTTTTCTTATTTTTATTTTTTTTCACCTTATTGCTTCAATTTCTTTAGATTAGGATTGATAATTTGTGTTATTTTGGATTCCCGAGTTCAACAAGACGCACCTGAAAAGTCAGAGGTTCCATGTTTTTCGCTCTTCCATTTTCCCCACTTTTCATTTTTTGTAGTAGACATTTTTTTTTATTTTATATTCTCTTCGAACAACCTGGCTGAAGATCCTTCGTGTATTTATTAGCATTTTTAGTTCCTTTGTATTCTTTTTACATAGTTTCGTGTTGACTTCAAATGTAAAGTCAACGTTATTTTTTAACTGGGTAGTTACAGTTCAAACCACTCAGACCCACACGCCGTCTGGCATCGTCGCAAAGGAATCCGACTCGGCATCATTTTTTTTTTAGTGCAAATGAAATGTGTTTATTCCTGGTTCTTTCAAAACAGACAGCACATATGCTAAAACAAAAGAAAAAATACTAAGCAGACCCAGCCTAGATATTAGTAGCATTTGGGAGCCTATAACTGTAGAAAAAAAAACTTGTATAACCTTTAAATGTTGGCGATGGAAGGGAGATAATCTCCTGTCGATCTTTATAAGAGTTGCCTCCCCTTTGTCAACCAATTTTGTCCTACAAATACGAAACAATAACCATAAAATACAGACTAACTCGAAGAATATGAAAATATCTATGGAACCAGTAACTTTTCTATTTTCTTTTCCAAAAACTACCAACATGCCTGAGGATGGTCGAAGGCCAATCTGACCGAAACGTTGCACAACAAAAAGATTAAGTTTTTTTTTTAATAACAATTGTTGCAAATTTTGTTCTTTTAGTTTTGAAGCATGCAATAGTTTGGTGAAGATATGCAAGTAGAAACGTACATGTACTTCAACAAAAACTATAATAGTATGAAGTATAAATGTTATTTATGTTAATACTAGCAAGGAGACCTAACGTTTCCCGGGATTGAATGATGATCAACGAATGTTTCACACATATTTTTATTGTCATCGAAATCGGTGAAATTGCCCATTTTTCAATTAAATCAATTGATTCTCTGTTCTAGTTGGGAACCTATCGTATTGCATTGGGAAGAAGCTTCACGTGCCTCCCTGCAGTGACTTATTCCACAACACATTGTAGTCTATATTGCACTGTAGGGAACTTACTGTAGATTTTATAAAAAAAGATTTTATATATAAATAAATGGCTTAAATTAAAGTTTAAAATGAAAATGTCAAGTATCATGCTTCAATTGTTTTCTGGACAGAAACATTTATTTCGAACGCGCCCCTATCATAATAAAAAAAACTACTGTTGATTTTATATGCGCGGCCTTACTGCTTGTGCGATGAGATTGGCTTGAATTGGATTATTTACCTTTCACCAGACTATCCATTCACGTGAAATCACCATATTCCCTCTGCTCCACTTTTTGTTATCAAGTAAGATCTTTGACTTACTTGCAGTTTTATCAAATACTTTTTTATTTACTATAATAATTATTAAGAGAGATACGAACCCCGGCAACAGAAGTTATGTCTTGCTTCAATAGCAATGACCCGAACCATTCGGCTATTGTCAACCGCGAGAGATACAGTTGAAATTAAACTTTATTCTTATTAAATGCTTTTTACGTCAATCAGAGTGACCTAATCATTATATGACGATTTGCACGTATGAGCTAAGTTGATTGACTATATATATATATATATATATATATATATATATATATATATATATATATATATATATATATATATATATACACTATAATAATTATTAAATATCTACAGACGCTAGTGTTTCAGCCTTTCGGGAATCATCAGTGCAGGGTCTCACGATTAACACCGGTCGATAGATTCGAACCCGGCAACAGAAGCCATCTATGGCTTATTTTTTAATAAGCGATTCTGTGGTATTTTTCTTCTTTCTTTTCACTCCCTGGGTGCTTTAAAGAGAGAAGTTAGGGTTAGGGTTAGTATTTTTCTTCTTTCTTTTCACTTTAAAGAGAGAAGTTAGGGTTAGTATTTTTCTTCTTTCTTTTCACTCCCTGAGTGAAAAGAAAGAGAGAAGTTATCTTCCCTTTGTTTATATTCTAGTCGCCCCACATTTTTGGGAAGCATTATTTGTAATTAATTTACTACTTAAATATTTATTAAATATTTTTACGTGCATAAAATTAAGTTATCTATAGACATGCATGTTTCGAAGTGTCACTTCTCGTCAGGATAGCTAAACTATATATATATATATATATATATATATATATATATATATATATATATATATATATATATATATATATATATATATATTCTTATTTTCAATAATTTTCCCCACTCTTTATCTGTACCTAAACCTAATCCTAGATTCCATGAACAAACTTTCTTTCTTAGAACTGCACACCTATGGAACTCTTTTCCATTTGTCTGCTTTCCAACTGACTATAATATGGTCGTCTTCAAGTCCAACGTAAACAAATTCTTGATGAGCCGTTCCCCTTAAGTAATACAATTTACCAAATTTCAACTACTAATAATTATTACGACATGTCCCATATCCTCGAGTGGCCTCCTAGCTTTGATAAGTGGTAACTCCTTTGTAAAAAAAAAAAATACTCATCAACAGCGTGTGTGGTTGAGATAAGAGTTTTTCTTTTTTTATCTCACAGATTTGTATAGAACGTATATCTTAAACATATCCCTCACGAAAGCGAATGATAAAGTAAAAAAAAAAACAAAAAACAAAACAAGTACAATTAGCAGATGTAATTACATTTGGTGACATATAAAGAACACCAACGTAACACGATTCATACACGCATAAAAATTATTTATGTCTTCTTCAGTCTGTGGAATTTATTTTCATAATTTATTGCTTCAATTAATATACATATTAAATAAGTAATATACGTCATTACACAGATTCGCGTTTCCTTTCATGCTTGTTTGAAAAATAGATGATTTAAGACTACAATTTGCATATACATGTGTGTGTGTGTGTGTAATTCAATATTACCATTATCTCTAGTATTATATAATAGTCACTTTGTGTGTGTGTGTGCGCGTGCGTGCGTGTGTGTGTGTATGTATGTCTGTGTGTGTGCGTGTGTGCATGCGTGTGTGTATGCGTATGCATGTTTGTGTGTGCATGCGTGTGTGCCTTGTGTGTGTGTGCGTGCGTGTGTGTGTGCGTTGTGTGTATGTGTGTGCGTTGTGTATGTGCGTGTGTATGTGTGCGTGCGCGTGTGTATGCGTGTGTGTGTGAGAGAGAGAGAGAAAGAGAGAGAGAGAGAAAGGGAGAGAGAGAGAGAGAAAGAGAGAGAGAGAGAAAGGGAGAGAGAGAGAGAAAGAGAGAGAGAGAAAGGGAGAGAGAGATAAAGTTCCTTCCTCATAGGTTCCAAAACGGCTGAACGTATCTTTAGCAAATTTCACACAAAGCTAATTCATATGTCCGGCAGTGTTCTTAGATAGGTTTTGTACAGAAGTATCGAAAATCGAAAAAAAAATCCGATCTTAAAAATAGCTTTTATCTCTTATAGATAAAAAAGAATAATTTTTACAGGGGAATATTTTATGTTACACCTGCCAAGGGAGATAATAAAATTTCAGCAAATCATTTCTTCTTAAAAAGAAAAACAGATTTATAATAATCTGGAGATGAAGCTTTGTGGTAGAGCATTCGACTACACATCGAATGTTCAAGCCCCGGTGTACCTTAGCATTTCATTTTAATTTTTTTTTTTTTTATTAATGAAAAGAGGAACCATTTAAAATCGCTGCAAATCATTTGTGGGTTTGCCTATTTTAAAACTAAAGATTAAGCAGAAGTGACTTTTCCAGGGCATTCATCGTCAAGCCCAAATATCAGCTGACGTGATATTGTAAACAAACACAGACGGGATTTGATGAACGACATTATCATTATTATTTTTTTATTTATTATTTTTTTTTTTTGTGAATTAGTTCACAGGACAAATTATTTCTCGTAATATATAATAATCAATAGAGGATTGATTCTATAATAATACATATGCAATCTCCATAAATTAAAATATCATGTTTAAGTGTATTGTATGACCGAGCAACGCCAGGATACCAGCTAGTATATATATATATATATATATATATATATATATATATATATATATATATATATATAAATGCAAATTTGTGTGTGAGTTCGTTCCTTATAGACTCCGAAATAGCTGAACAGATTTTCTTTAAAATTTACAGAACTTTAGTGTATAAGTCTGGGAGCGATCTTAGTTAACTTTTGTCTCAGAATACTCCCGATAATTACCGATATTCGATACGAAACCGTTATTTTAATTTATCTATCATCGGTGAAGCCATTTTTCCATGCCGTCACTTAGCAACAATGATAGAACAATGGGCCGTGAAAATTCTATTGTGGGTAAGTTGATAGCATGTTTTTTTGTTTTTGTTTGTTTTTTTTTTGTTTTGTTTTTTGTATTACGTGGTCTTTAGGTTCAAACTCCGCATGTAAATTTCTTAATTTTATAAGAATTTTATAAAACTTGAAAATTTAGATGTTTTACTTTTTTCTTTTTTTCTTTTTTTTTTTTTGCATGACGTGGTCCGTAGGTTAAAAACCCCACAAGTAAAGTTCTTTATGTTTCTTTTTTTTTTCGTTTAATGGAAAGAAGTTTATATAAAATAATTTTATAAAAAAAAAAAACAGTACGTTCTCTAGAGTGCAATGTAAAATAGTATATATTTTGGACTAAGTTACTGTATGGAGAAATGTGAAGCTTCCTACCGGGCGTTTTCACGGATTTCGATGACAATAAAAATATAGGTGTGTGAAATATTCGTTGATCATCATTCAATCCCGGGCAACGTCGGGTCTCCCAACTAGTATATATATATATATATATATATATATATATATATTAGTGATGAGTCGATGCCAATATTTTTCCCCAATTCCAATACACTTACCGATTCTGATTCTTTATAAATCTTTAAATATTTAACTATAAAAATGTTTTTGTTTTTTTTTGTCTTGATTAATGTAAAAACACACCTTAACTGTGCATATATTTTCTCAAACGTAAAATCACACTAGAGATTTTAATCTTACTAGAAGTTTTAGTCAATAAATATTTATTATTTTATTATTAATACAAGCAGTGGAAGATGTTTCTTAAACCAAAATCAAATAAAAAACATAATTTAAGAATCGATTTTGGCATCAGAAAATAGGCTCAGATTTTTTATTCCAATACCGATTCCAATACCCCAAAAAGCTCCGATTTTTCTGATTCCCGATTCCAATTAATCGTCGCAGCACGAATAATTATTATAGTAGAAAAAATAATTATGACAGCCCCTTTAAGAAATTCATTTCTTATCGCTGAGCACTTTCAGTTGAATTAAAAGTCGGTCAATTTAGCTCTTATGCATAGATCATCGTATAACGATTAGATCACTGTCTGACTGACGTAATGAACATTTAAATTAAATTGTTTAAAATTCAACGCTGTTTCACGCGGTTAATGGTAGCCGAATGGATACGGTCTCCGCTAATCGAGCCAGAGATGTTTCGTGTCGCGGGGTTCGAATCGTTCGGCTGGTGTTAATCGTGACACCCTGCACTGAAGAATCCCGAAAGGATGAAACACTAGTGTCTGTAGGTATTTAATTATTATAGTAGAAAAAATAATTAAATATATATATATATATATATATATATATATATATATATATATATATATATATATATATATATATATATATATAACTACTTAATTTACTCACATAAAATTAATATGTGAAAGTATAAATTTATGCGTAAACTTTAAGTATTTATTTCAAAAGTGCTCAATACGTAGGTAGAGCTAGTTAGTAAGTTATAAAATATATATGGCGATTAAGCTACACTGAATATTCCGCGTTTCATCCACTCTAGGACTCTTCAGGCATATATATATATATATATATATATATATATATATATATATAGCTTAGTGAGTTAGAAGAAGAGAGTGATTTCAATTCTATAAGAGGAGACTTATTGGGATAATATAAAGCTCAACAAGTTTCATTGGAGCTTATATATGAAAACAATAAGAATGATAAATATAGAATGGTTCATTTAGTTGGGATATAGAGGGGCGATGAATCCCACGCTAGACGTCGCATCCCCATTATGTTGCCTAGCATCTTCTCTACTCTTCTGATGAGAAGCATTAGGCTTCGAAATGCCTTGGCATAAAGAGTCCCCTCTGTCCTCCAATTAAATGTGTGTATATCCTTATTGAATAATTGAACCATTCTATATTTACCAATATATAGTTTTTGTGACTTCATTTTCCATTCTTATTGTTTTCCTATAGACGAATATTGGCTGAAGAGAGCTTGATAAGGATACCTTAAACGGGCCTTATTATCGGGCTTGAAACCGACGGTACCAATGACCTGTCTCAACTAACAACTTTCTGTACACAAAATATAAGTACGCTCTTAAAATTTGGATTTTCCTTTTAATTGAGCACTCTGCTGGAATTCTTTTTCCAAAAAAAACTAATCATATATATATATATATACTGGCAAAAGTATCCGTCGTTGACTGGGTTCAAAAACAGCCTACAGAAAATGGACTCTGATTTATGAAAGTATGATAGGTTATGAAAAGGAACGGTTGTAAAGAGATAGCTTTGAATTTGGGGGGTATCAAAACCAAAGCAAAATATGATGAAAGTAAAAATAAAATAGATAAACCCCATAATTTATTATACCATACCTGTTCACACTGAAACACTTATCACAATATTCTGTGGATCTATATTAAAAAACCTTGTTAAAAGAACACCCAATAATTTTATTATACCATATTTCTTAAAACTGAAACATAATTATCAAAGTATATTTACGCAGATAGATATGAAAAGTCTTTATTAAAGTTTGTGCCTATTTCCATTCTATGGAGGCCAGGCGCGCAACGCAGATCCCACAATTTTATTATACCATCCCTATTAAAGTTAAAACATACTTATCAAAGTATTATTATGTACATCTATATCAAAAACACTTGTAAACGTTTTTTTTTTAATTTTAAAATTTTTTATTTCCATACTTTGTGGACCAGGCGCGAACGCAGACCCCACAATTTTAATGAACCACCGTTCTGCCAGATCAAACCTACCCATTCCTGTGTCTCGATACATCTATCATTACATGTAATCAATTTTTTAAAATAGTCAACCATATAGGAGCCTATTCGTGACCAGACACACACACACACACACACACACACACACACACAGAGCTTTATATTATAGATATATAATTTTCAGAATGTAAGAGATGATATAATTCTTTCCACAGTCAAACAACGTCGCAGCTCACAAGAGCCATGACAACCAACAAACCGAAAGTCGAAGACTCGAGTTTCGCTCTCATTTGGGCTCATCAGTTGAATGCAACCAAACTCAGGATTAAAAACCCCAGTCTCTTCCATGCAAGGCGAGTACTCTGCCACTTGAGCAACCATGCCACACACAAAAAAAGCCTATTAATTAAGAACTTGAATGCCTACTAGACATTATCCTCGAGTATCTAAGGTCTCTCTGTACAGAGATTTGTCAAAACAACCTGGAATGAGGATAATTTTTCCTACAAGTGGACCCCTTGATTTCTGAGAACTTCGACTGATGTAAATTAAAACAGATCAAGCAATTGCAGCGAAATCCGAATATGGAATGAACCTACTTCGTCGCAAACAAGGGGTGTGGCCATCCAACCGCTGAGAACTGAAGGCGATGTCTTGCAAGTACGAATTTTCCACTCGCTAGGACGATGTCAGTCAAACAAAGTAGACTTGTTGTAGAACCGTGGCGCAGTGGTAAGAGTACTTGGAAAAATCAATTGATAAAAGTGATATTCTTCTGAAGGTTGAAAGTTCAATTCTCAGTGTGGGCGACTGAAAAAATAAAATTGCGATTTATTTAGGACCTCTTTCCAGTCATGGCTGATGGAACAAGAGCATGCTACCCTCCGTGAAGTAAATAAAGGATTCCGTTCGAAATTTCGTCCAAATTCCCGAGTTCAACAGAAACACTCCCGAGTTCAACAAGATACACCTGAAGAAGGGCGGGGGTTACATCGACCGAAACGTTGTGAAAATCACACTCAAGATGAGAACAGTAGTTCGATAAATAATAATATGTATAACCAAACCTCATCTCAAAAATTCAGAAACGTCAGGATCTGTTGAGGATGATTATTTTGCAATTAATTAATGCACTGGAATTAATTTAAAGTTGGAAGAAGATAACAATAAGAACACAAAGAAAAGAAGGTTATTATTTTGTTTATTTAACACCAAATCTCATGGACAGACAGACACGAGGGTCATGAGTCGTGTAATAGATGCAGGACAGACGCTAGGTTAAGAGGTCAAGTGTCAAAAAGAAGAAAGAAGCCATTTATTGGAGAAACAGAGGGGGGAATCACTTTGGTAACATTTAAGTAGGTTGTAATAATTGTTTTAGAGAAAATATCGAGTTATCTCCCTTAAGCAAATACCCCCCCCTCCGAATGCTTAAAACAGACCCGGATGAAAAAAGTAGTCCGATGAATCCAAATAATACTTTACTTTTGCATCTTTAATTTTCATTCAAGCCATTATATAAAATTTCTCTACAGTGCAACGTAAACTACAATGTATTTTGGACTAAATCACTGTGGGGAGACATGTAAAGCTTCCTTCCGGTATACCATGATGGGTCCCCAACTAGAACAGGCAATTATTCGATTTGATTGGAAAATGAGCACTATCACTGATTTCGATGACAATAAAATACGGGAGTGTGAAACATTCGTTGATCATCATTCAATCCGGGGCAACGTCGAGTCTCCCTGCTATATATTTATGAATCATAGAAAATTTCTATATAAATAAAATGAACTCATTTTTTCCCGTCGGATTTTGACCTTAATAGGATTAAAAATCAAGATATTTCATGCAAATATAATATGCACAAACGGCAGAACAATATCTGAAGTGTGTTATAGGCTTATTATTTCTCAAATTCCTCGATAATCTTAGATTTCTATACTTTTTCTGCTGAGAAGTCACGGCCAAAATCGGTTAAGATCAATGGAAGTGGTAAAATATTTTCTTTCTTATAAATTCCTCCTCCTCCTGCCACCACTTAACACCGTTTGGGGATCGTTCACAAGGAACAGTTTAGAAGAGAACACCGGTTTGGCTTCGTAGTTCTTTCATGTGAAGTTATTTAAAATCACTAAACTAAGCTGCAGTGCTCTGTGGCGTAGTGGTTAGCGTGCTGGACAATTCACATTATATTTTTACGTTCGCGCCGACCTACCGTAGTTGTTTTTTTGTTTTTTGTTTTTTTTTTTCCCCCTAAACAACTGGAATGGATTTTACTTGGTGGCCGAACTGTTAACGTTGCAGATGTTTTTTTTTTTTTTTTTTTTTTTTCCTAAACAACTGGAATGGATTTTACTTGGTGGCCGAACTGTTAACGTTGCAGATGTTTTTTTTTTGTTTGTTTTTTTTGTTTTTTTCCTAAACAACTGGAATGGATTTTACTTGGTGGCCGAACTGTTAACGTTGCAGATGGTTTTTTTTTTTGTTTTGTTTTGTTTTTTTTTCACACTTTATTTTCCTACTTTTACTCATGACTCCGGGTTTGATCCTTCCTACTTACCTACCATAACATTTTTTAAAACTCTCCCCCCCCATCCCGGAAACAAACACTCGGGCAACGCCGGGTACCCCCGCTAGTCAGAAATAAATGTTAGGCTCTTATTTTTAATTTGCTTGATAATTGAGCACGCGATTTTTTTTTTTTTTTCTCCAACTAACGACTTCGATATATATTAATGTATATAGTTTACTTTCTATCCACCTTATCATGTGTATGTCTACCACGACATAGCAGGAGAATATACAAGGTGGTTCAAAAGTGTCCATACAAATAAATAAAGAAAGAAAGAAAATGTTGTGTTAGGATACCTAAAAACCAAAAAAATAATAGAAATAAAAAAAAATATATATAACTAAAAAATAAGTAATCTGTTTATTTGTATATGGAGACTTTTGAATCGCCCTGCATATCTCTTCTTTTTCTTATTTTAAGACAACCGCATCAACAACCTGTGTGGTTGAGATAAAAGGTTGTTTTTATCTCACAGACATTAATTAAACAGATATCCTTAACATATCAATCAACAGAAGAAATAAGAGTCAAGGCTGAAAACGAAGTACAACTAAGACATTTATCTGCAGTTGACAACGTATAAACAACATCAACGTAACGTAAGACATAAGTAAAATACAGTGAAACCTATTTATGTCTACAGTCGGATTTATTTACGGCACTTCTGCATGTCAGTGACATGAGGCGAATGTGTGTAGTTTAGTTTCAAGAAGCGCCGACAGATTTCGTTTGTCAGCCAAAGAACAGGAGTCGATGACTCTTCCATTTCTAAAAGTGTGTGCAAACTAAAAGTATATTTGGATACATTTTTATACAATTTTTCTGTACAAAAAAAAAGAAGAAAAAACAAATAATTGTAAAAAAAAAAAAACAATCTATAAATGTTTCATGTTTTTTAAAATTATATTTTACTACATTTTTATACAAACTTAACGTAAAAAAAAACCTTTAAAAAATCTATAAATGTTTCGTGTATTTATCATCTTTATTATTTTATTTTTAGTTATGAATCACTCATTGAAAAGAAATTATATTAATACATTAAAATTATATTTTGATACATTTTTTATACAATAAATATTTCGATTTTCATATTTTTGTGTTATTTATTTTGTTATTATATATTTTTGCGTTATCGTAAACACTTGTTTATATTTGAGTTTCACATAATGGCCGCTAGAAGTCATTTATCTTTCGAAGAATAGGGGTCAATAACTCTTCTCTGTTGCTAATATGTCACTGACATGCAGAAGTACCTTATTTACATCATTTATTACTTCAATCCATGAGATAAGTAGAAGACGTCACGATATCTATTTTTTCTAGTTGAGCAACCAGCAAAAATAGATTTTTATCTATACACATCTTTGCTAACTTCTCTCTCTCTCTCTCTCTCTCTCTCTCTCTCTCTCTCTCTCTCTCTCTCTCTCTCTCTCTCTCTCTCTCACTGGGGAGAATAGTTTATCTCTGAAACTCCATGGAATAAGGAACTTTTCACTTTCATCTCGTACTCCTTGTTTTAAATAAAATATTGTAAATTGAATTCTACAATATCGTGACGTCTTCTATTTATTCTAGGCTCTATCGCTGATATTAAGCTTTTTTAAATCTGGATAAGGTTGTTATTCTATAAATATATTTCTCAATATTTAAATTTCTACACTTTCGAATTTGAAATTTTTTTTATTAATCTTTTCTTTACTTTCGAATTTTTCTCCTATTACTGTACCGGTGGTCAACTAGTGTCTGAAAGTATTTTATAATTACTATAGTAAATAACTATGTTAATAGAGTCAGAGATGGCTTTGTTGCCGGGTTCATCTGCACTGATGATTCCAGAAAGGATGAAACACTAGTGTCTGTAGATATTTAATAATTATTATACTAAATAATTATATATATATATATATATATATATATATATATATATATATATATATATATATATATATATATAAAGATTTTTATGGGTACATAATTTTATAACACTTTTTAGGGTTTTTGGGTTTTTTTTTTGTTTTGTTTTGTTTTGTTTTGTTGTGTTTCTATAGTTTAAACATAAACCATTAAAAAGTCGTGCTGTTGCGTGGGGATTTTCTGATTAAAAAAAAACTAAACCGTCAGCAATTAATTATGACCCTACGTTCGGTGTTCTTCAAAAGTGTTATAAAATTATGTACCCATAAAAATCTTTATATATATATATATATATATATATATATATATATATATATATATATATATATATATATATATATATGTATATATATATATATATATATATATATATATATATATAACTACTTTATTTATTCACATAAATTTAATATACGAAAGTATAGATTTATGCGTAAACTTAAAGTATTTACTTCAAAAGTGCTCAATACGTAGGTAGAGCTAGTTAGTAATTTATAAAATATATATGGCGATTAAGCTACACTGAATATTCTGCGTTTCATCCATAATAAGCCTGACGAATCCTATAGTTGGATGAAACGCAGAATATTCAGTGTAGTTTAATCGCCATATATATTTTATAAATTACTATATATATATATATATATATATATATATATATATATATAAAGATTTTAAGCCACCCTCTTTGGGTAGAGAACTGTTGTAAGTAATTTCACCCGCTACTTAATTGGCTGAAAAAAATGCGACGCTCGTTCTTTGTTTATAAACAAAGCGGTTAGAGCACTGTAAAAGTGGTGGACGGATATTTGTTTAAATAGACATTTGGCGAGATTATTTACGGGCTCCGCTCCTGTGGGTCGATTGGTAGAACTGCCGACTGTCAACGCAATGGTTCTAGGTTCAATCCTCGGCTTGGGGGAGGTGCTAGTCTAGCAGCACTGATGAGTTGTGATACAACGAAATAGGACTGTATGTAGATGATATATATGTATATTTCATTTATTCACATAAAATTAATATGCGAAAGTATAAATTTATGCATAAACTTTAAGTATTTACTTCAAAAGTGCTTAGTACGTAGGTAGTGTTGGAATTTTCTTTTGTACCAATAATGGTGCATCCCCCCCCCTGTTTACATTTATTATTGTTTACCTGGTTCTTATGTATGATATTTTGTATTTTGTATCCATTATGATTTTTAGTTTCGTATATTTAGGATTTGTACGAAACTCCCTTTAATTTGGAGAAAAGGGAAATGCTAGCTCTGTGGTGACGTCACAAGTCCAGCGCGTATTTCGTCCTCTTTTGAAATTCTGCTGACGTGGAGAGTGAACGTGTTCATTGCCCGGTGCTGAAAATGGAATTTTGAAGAGCCTCCTTCAAAGAAGTAAACCCGGCAAGAAATTAATACTCAGCTGTGACGAGACAGACTTCTGAAAACTATTTACATGACTCCGGTTCTGCACGTATTTTAGAAGGAGTGGAATTTAAAGAAAATACCTTTTTACATGACAAGGAATTTTGGAATTTCCTATCCAGACAAGCGACGAGGTCTTGCTCCTGAAATTCATCTGTGAACATGGAGGGAAAGAAAATTCTAAAAGGACTTTAAACAAAAGAAGAAAAAGGCATGTGCCTGACTGGCTTTCAATTGTGAGTACGCTCCTAAAATTAATTTCATATGCGAGTGTGATTAGGAGATACTACTATTTTGTACATTATTGTTGTATTTGTTTATGGATACACACAACTTCTTTATAAGAACCAGTGTTGTTACTTTTTTCATAATATATTTACTTGGCGTTTCTTAAGTTAAATGCCTGCAAAGGGAAAAATTTGCAACTTATTATAAATAAAGTTTCTCCTTCGTTTCAAAGCAAGACATTTATATTTTATTCTTTACTCCCCCTCTTTTGTTTCATGCTTTAGCGTCGAATTTATCTGGAAGCAGGATAAATTCCGACAGTAGAGCTAGTTAGTAAGTTATAAAATATATATGGCGATTAAGCTACACTGAATATTCCGCGTTTCATCTACTCTAGGACTCCTCAGGCTTAGCATCCTTGAGCACTTTTGAAGTAAATACTTAAAGTTTACGCATAAATTTATACTTAGCCTGAAGAGTCCTAGAGTGGATGAAATGCGGAATATTCAGTGTAGCTTAATCGCCATATATATTTTATAACTTACTATATATATATATATATATATATATATATATATATATATATATATATATATAGGTATTCAATAATTATTATAGTAAATAATTATATATATATATATATATAGGTATTTAATAATTATTATAGTAAATAATTATATATATATATATATATATATATATATATATATATATATATATATATATATATATATATATATATATACTAGCAGACCGGCCGACGTAGCTTGGTCGTAAAATACGTATAAATGTATTTTAATTCACAAAGAAACTTAGACATGTGCATGCGGGTATTATGTTTTTTCTAAACAGTTCATTTCTTGTGCGAAACCAAAAACTAAAGGCAGTGAATCACGTACGATAACCATTAGGCCGGCTTGATATGATCTTTAAAATTTGTTTTTTTTTCAAACTTACTTATTCTTAACAGAAAGAATCTGTCGTGTGAATGATTCGCACATGCACACTCGTGAAGCAAACAGATAAAAATGTGATGACACCCACAATTTTGACCCCTTAGCATTTGGAACCTTTTTACGGATGAAAACCGATTAAAACGTTTTTCACATATTTGAATACCCTATATCCCAAATTTCAAGTCAATAGATAAAAATATCGTTGAGTACATACGTTGAGAATTGTCTTCACACACAGTCTCACTTTATATATATACTAGCATTTCAGCCGGCGTTGTCCGGGTGTTTGGATGTGTATGTTGAGCAAAAAAAAAAAAAAAAAAAGTGGTAGCATGAAGGAAGGGAAAGAACGGGGGAAAAAAAACCTGAAGTCTATGCTGTTACGACCACCGCCAAACATATAGTCCAGGTTAAAAATATCCAAATGAAAAACCATTGAAAGTCAACGAGGTTGTTGATAGTGCTCAATAAGAAGAGCGGGATACTATTTTTTTTTTTAATCATCAACGCTCTGATCCCCATCTGGCATCAATTGAAATGGATGGCTCTCGTCTAGGAGAAGCCCCATGTTTTGACAAGCTTCTGGGTTTGACCTTTACTCCTGATCTGAAATGGAACACGTACATCAAGTCTGCTGCTAAGGTCGCTGGAAAGATGGTGGGATCCTTCTACCGCTCCAGAAGATATCTCACTACTAATGCAATTCTCTATCTATATAAAAGCCAAGTACGCCCAAGGATGGAATACTGCTGCCATATCTGGGCAGGAGCTGCTAAAAACAGCCTATCTTGCCTTGACAGAATACAAAATAGACTTTGTGGCTTAGTGGGGGATGCCCTTTTCTCTTCCCTGCAACCTCTCTCCCACAGAAGAAGAGACGTTGCAAGCCTATCTTTGTTTTATCGTTATTTCCATGGCAGGTGCTCGTCTGAGCTCCAATCTCTAGTCCCCCCTCGCTAATCTTTTACGAAAAACACTCGTCTAGCTGAAACCATTGTTAAAAATTTTCCCCACTCTTTATCTGTGCCTAAATCAAAACGTAGATTCCATGAACAAAACTTGTTTCTTAGAACTGCACGCGTGTGGAACTCTGTTCCGTCTGCCTGCTCCTCACCTGACTACAACCTGAATGTCTTCAAGTCCAACGTAAACAAATTCCTGATGAACCGCCCCCTTAAGTAGACACTATTATTAAATCCCCACACTAACGTACTGTACTTACAATAACACTTATCCCTGAGTGGCTTCCGGGCCTTGATAAGTGGTGATCACCTTGTTAAAAAAAAAAAAAAACCCGGTCCTACTTAAGGTCAGTCATTTAATAAATGGAGGTTTATTGTTGCCTGATGATGTCTTTGTAGACTGAGACAGTAGATTTATTGTAGCGAATTATGGTAATTGTGTTTACAACAACAAAGCAACAAAAACAACAAAACATAACATGGTGTATGACTTTGTGGAGATGAATATAAATAAAAATAACCGGATGTTGACTCGTCAGCTGTTACATACAAAGTGTACAAAAGCATTTTGCGCATCGGCTCCACGCACGATTCCAATCAGAAAAAGAAAAATAGCAAAAAAAAAATAATTCATGCGCTCCTAAAATAAAGTATGAACAACATGTTGAGGAAGCCGGTTGGTATAGATAAATAACCGAGTCCACCGTCTCTATTGTAACTGTAGTGCTACCATCATTTCCTTAGCAAGGGTAACACAGCAGCAATAATTTAAACAGTAGTTCAATTAATCAAAATAAGGTGCTTCTCCACTATTGGGACGAGATTTTGTAATTGATAAATCGAGTTCTCGATTTAAAAAAAAAAACAATAGTTTCAACTGATTTTTTTTTTTTTTGTCAATTTTAATAAGTTACAATTATACAGTTGAAATTACCTGAATATTACTGAATTATTAAAAAAGAACAACTTTAATCGTGTTAGCAGGTGAAAATTTTCCGCCATCTTGTTTTTATAAAATGAAACGAAACGCAACCATAAGTAAGAGAAGTAACTCTTTAATGTGACCAACACAAGACAAATAACAAAATAAACATAACATATATACAATGTTTCTGAGTCTGGTTTTCATTTAAGATTTTTTCATAATTGTTTCATATAAAAAAAAAAAATGTTCGCCTAAAAATTAAAAAAACGTAAAATGCGCCCGTTAACAACCAATTCAAAGTTCCATACACGAACGTTAAAATAAACGTCCGTATATATATTCGCAAGAAATGGCAGTTTAGATGAAGCAGTAACACGTCCAATATTTTTTTAATACAACCTTATCTAAGAGAATAGACAGGGCTGTAGGAAGTCATATCTGAAGGAGGTTGTCCTCTTTCTACTCTGCATCGCCCACACAAAAGCTACACGTTAGTTCTTGCTTTAGCAAAAGAAGCCATCATGGTGGGCGACTTGTCAAGTCCCATATACCATGAAACACTTTACTCCCATGCAACAAAAATAGTACAATGCTGATACCATGCAGAATTATTTGATGACATCAGAGTGAAAATTGTGGGGATCTATGAATAAAATAATCCCAACCGGATGTTGACTCATCGGCTGTTACATACAAAGTGTAGAAAAGAGTATCTGCGCATCGGCTCCAATCAGAAAAAGAAAAATAGTAAAAAAAAATTAATCTGACCAATGGGAAGCGTGTGCTCCTAAAAATAGCTGGCATGCAGTTCTAAGAAAGAAGCTTTGCTCATGGAATCTACGTTTGGATTTAGGCACAGATAAAGAGTAGGGAAAATTATTGACAGTAGTTTCAGCCAGACAGGTGTTTCTCGTGAAAGATTGGTGAGGGGGGACGAGGGATTGGTGCTCAGACGAGCACCTGTCATGGAAATAACGATAAAACAAAGACAGGCTCGCAACGTCTCTTCTGTGGGAGAGAGGTTGTAGGGAAGAGAAAAGGGAATCCCCTCACTAAGCCACAAAGTCTATTTTGTACTCTGTCAAGGCAGGATAGGCTGTTTTTAGCAGCTCCTGCCCAGATGTGGCAGCAGTACTCCATCCTTGGACGTACTTGGCTTTTATACAGATAGAGAATTGCATTAGTAGTGAGATATCTTCTGGAGCGGTAGAAAGATCCCACCATTTTCCCAGCGTCTCTAGCAACAGATTTGATGTACATGTTCCATTTCAGATCAGGAGTAAGGGTCAAACCTAGAAGCTTGTCAAAACATAGAGCCTCCCCAAGACGAGAGCCATCCATTTCAATTGATGCCAGATGGAGATCAGAGCGTTGATGATGTAAAGATGGAAGCTTGGTTTTGGATGCATTAAAAGTGACCAGCCACCTCTTCCCCCATTGTACTACGCGCTCGAGATCAGAGGAGAGAGAATTAGAGAGAACTTTGTCATTTACAGCCTTTGATGTGTTGCCATAGATGGACGTGTCATCAGCATAGATGTCAACGAATGATTTAAGTATGCGTTTTGGGAGATCATTGATGTAGATCAGGAAGAGAGTTGTTGTTGTTGTTGTTGCTGCTGCTGCTGCTGCTGCTGCAGCAGCATGTTTTAACATATAAGAATTGACTACTGTAAATTCTTTAACTCTTATCCTCGAGTGGCCTCTGGGCCTTGATAAGTGGTGATGCCTATGTAAAAAAAAAGAAAAAAAAACCATAAAGATCAGCATTGCATGCTGACATCTGAATTTGAATTTATTTCCCCGAAAGAATAGTTAAAAATAACTCATATTTTTGTTGTTGTTTGTTTTGTTGGCTTCCATCTGTCTCGAGAGACGATGGTATAGCAGGAGAGCTACGTAGCCTGGGCAGGGTAATATGGAAGGATAGCTGTTGCCCGTGCAGCAGTCCACTCCTCTCTGCAAAGCCAAGGGATCCAAGGGAAAGACAATCGATACAACTTGGCTCTGACTGCGTCGCATTAGTTGCCCATGATGGCAAAATAAAGTCATTCCATCTTAGGGACTTCGTCTCTGGCTTTTCTCTTTTGTCCGAGAAATAACTCATACACAACCCATTATGACTGTGCAACTCCTACAGCGATACACTTAAAAAAAAAAAAAAAACGAAGCTGTTAAACCTGTGGGAACAGAGAATTCACAAAAGCAAGCAAGTTTTATAGGGAGCAACCTAGTTGGAGAGTTGGGCAGCAAGTTTTATAGGGAGCAACCTAGTTGGAGAGTTGGGCAGCAAGATGTTTGTTTAGATTACATTTAAATCACTGCATATTGTTGCAGTCGTGAAAACAGGAGGTATGGAGGGAATTCCAAAAGCGAGCAGTTCGGGAAATGATGTTATTGAAAAAAGAAAATATTCCGGCAAGCATGACCTCTACAATGATGACCTCTACAATAATGACCTCTACAATGAAGGGGTGGAATTTTGCTGCTAATCGGGTGGGTTAAGGGGTATTTATGCTTAATTATATGCGTAATACAAGTTACCAAGGTGGATCGTATATGTCAGGGTTGTTGGACTGCCGATGTAATAACAATTGACAGGGTGGTTGGTTAGGGTTAGGGTTAGTGTTAGGGTTAGTGTTAGGGTTGGTAGATTAGTTTGAGATATAAGAGCTGAAAGTTTACGTACAAACACTGATAAAGCAGCTCTCAACAATTGTGTTTGGTTATAAAATGAGAACAAGGTTAAAATTATGTCGATCACCTCGGGCAAAGAAAAGGGTATCGGGTTGCATCTGGGGGGGGGGGCTCTTTTTTATTTTGAATGTCATTTCAAAGACAGTTATCTTTTCTTTTCCCCCCTTAAACATTTCTTTCTTTATTTATTTCTGTTTCCTATTTTTTTTTTTTTTTATAGTCGTTTAGAGTCAAAAAAACCATTTATATGCTACTAGCAGGACCCGTACCCTGTCACTGCCCAGGATGAATGATTTTTTTTTTTTCTTTTCACCCCCAAACAAGCCACAGTGACACTAAGTCATAAGGAGCAATTATTTGGGACTATATCTGCAAGGATACTATGTGGGAAATTATGCAACGAGATGTCTGTTCATATTATGCTTGAACTACTGCATGTCAGTACAGATATGGAAGCAGCGGTCTGGAAGCAAATTCCAAAGTCTAGCAGTTCGAGGGAAGAATTTATTTGATTAGAAGGCTTTATGGTATCTAGGAATCTCTACAGTGTAGGGGTGAGATTTTGCTGCTTGTTTGGTTTGTCGGAGGTATTTAATAATTTTAGGCTTCCATCCAAGCGTTTTAGTTTTTCAATACATGTGCTAAATAGCAAAATGTATTACTAATTATAAACTTTATATCACTAAAAACATTTTTCCTGATGAGATTAGCCATTATTTGAAAATCTATGAATTAAGGGAAAAAACTTTAATATTCTGTATTCCTTGTTGAATAAAAGATTTCTCGTAGATTTTCTAATTTACCGAATTTAACTCCAAATTTATATATATATATATATATATATATATATATATATATATATATATATATATATATAGCCGCACTGATGAGCTGTGAAACAGCGAAACAGTACTGTATGTGGATGACTATAATCTCAATATGCTCATATATATGTGGATGACTATTTCTAAATATGCTCATATATATATATATATATATATATATATATAGTAAAACTGGTAATTAGTAAAAATCTGAAGAAGGTGCTCAATACTATTGCAGAGCAAATATATATTTTTTTATTTTATTACCGTTTTATCTGTTTGGTTACACATGTTTCTGTTACCAAATTGTATCAACGATCCAGTAACTTCGTCAGACTTAAACAGAAGTCTTCCGTTCAAGTCTAATGAAATTGTTGGATGGTTGATACGATTCGGTAACAGAAACATGTGTAACGATAAAACCGTAATCAAATAAAACATATATATATAGTAGTCTTCGACTTCCGGTTTGTTGGCTTTCTTGGCTCTTGTGGGCTGCGACAGTGGTTTGGCTGTGGAAAATAATTATATATATTCTCTCACAGTTTCTGAATATATATGAATTTCTCATAAATTATTTTATTTACAGAATTTAAATCCAAATTGTCATTTATATATATATATATATATATATATATATATATATATATATATATATATATATACTTGTTATCACCATTTATCAAGGCCCGAAGGCAACTCAAGGATAAGAGTTACATGAGTGTCAGGTAGAAAGTGAAACAAAACTGTGATGATTGGTGATTGGACAGAATTTGATTATTTAAGAGGGCAACTAAACAAGAATTTGCTTACATTAGACTTGAAAACGATCATTTTGTAGTCAGCTGGTGAGCAGCCCTGCAGTATTGTGCTTAATTCCTATACAAATTAACGGATAAATATAAATGTTGGAACACTGCTCCCTTCTAAGAGGTCAACTCTCCCAGGCTTTACCTTATTTTTTTCACTCCAAACAAAGCACATTACCACTGAAGTGAGTATAAAGAGCTACTGTGGTAGGGACCAGATTTATAGGCGATAGCCTGGATGGGAAGTTGTGCAGCAAGATCTTTGTTAACATTACATTTAAATTCCTGCATTATGGTCGCAGAAACAAAGGGCAAAGGGGGGGGGACTGTAAATGTAAAAGGTTTAATGAACTTTTTGATAAAAAGTTAGTTTATTGCTGACCGCTTGAGGCGACTGAGTGAGGAATTAAGACGGGGCTGCTCGGGAATTTTTTTGGTAGGCCAGAGTGCACTTCATCTAGTGCATTGGCTTTTCAAAACCTCACTTGACCTTGTGTCTAACTTATTGCAGAGCAGCTAAATAATTATATGGAGATTTCAGGGATTAATAAATTAGCAGTTAATTAACGGCATAAAAAGTAATCAAGATAGGTAGGAGGGATTAACCCCTGCCCCTCGGCACCCCCAGGATGATAATAGATGATGACAATAACAGGAAATTAAGATATCAGAAACAATGAAAATGAAATGAAACTGCGAAAAAAAAAAAAAAAAGTAAAAGATAATTAAAAGAAATATCATTATATGGTCAGTGTCATTATAGCAAATCTTCCATGCAAGCCAGGAAAGTGTCGGAAAGAATTAATTAATAATAATATATTTAGATTGTGATTGAAAAGATATCTAATTGTGCCATGTTATTGTCGATGGATGTAATTTGCTCCTGACATGGCGGCCATTATCTTTTTTGCTAATCATCCCAGCGAATAGGAAATCGGTCGACAAAGAGGAAGAGAATTTGGATTATTTGGATTACTTCAGACTACTGTTCTCATCTAAAGTGTTATTCTCACCATGTTTCGGCTGATATAGCCTACGATCGTCTTCAGGTGCATATGGTCGAACTCGGGAATCTTTCTTTTAAACTTTGTCAGGATCTTTTGAACTTTTGAACGACTGTATTAAGTAGTTGACATTTTTAGTCTTGGTGGAATGAAGCGGTGTGCTCTTATTGTAATGGAGCGTCGACGAGTGAGAAAAGCAGCAGCAGCAACCGCATTTAAAGCATGTATGCAAATTAGCAAGTGTGCACGAGCTGGCATCATGGGAAGAAGAAGGAGAGAAAGGGAAAATAAAAATGGTCATAAAAGCGAAGAGAGAAGAGGTTTTTGACGCATGTTGAAGCGAGCAGACACACGCACGATAATGTCAATGCAGGAAAAGAAACGCAAAAAAAAAAAAGGACAGCACGTGGTTGAGCTAAGGAAGTAACTAGAGGTGTTTTAACTCATGTGCGGTGATAGAAAAATGCATCGTTGGGTTTAAGAAAAATGAAGAAATAAGTGTTTGTTTGTTCCTGCGACAGTACCAGACAGCGTGTGGGTCCGAGTGGTTGAAATGTAACGACACGGTTGAATTCATTTATTTATTGCGGGCTATTATCCTCATCTTTTGGTTGTTGTTTCACAACGTTTCGGCCAACTATTCCTCTGGCCTTCGTCAGGTGGTTCCCGCGACGGGATAGCTTTCATCGTGGTGAGATGACAACAACTATGGAAGGCAGTAATTTTTAAGAATGCAGTCAGGAGTTTCGGAGTTCCTATCCCGTCGTAAATAAATTAATAAATAATACTCATCTCAATAAGCATTCCAATTAATTGAGTAATATATACCTTAAAACTACTTTTTATATTAACATTTTTAGAAGTACTAATCGTCTTTTAAAAATATTACCCCAGGCATTCTAAACTATAATTACTATTACTAAAGATCTATGAGTTTTTTTTTTTTATATTTTAGCTTCATATTATAGTTTATATTATATTATATTGTAGTTTATATTATATTATATTATAGTTTATATTATATTATAGTTTATATTATATTATAGTTTATATTATATTATATTATATTATAGTTTATGTTATATTATAGTATAGTTTATATTATATTATAGTTTATATTATATTATATTATATTATAGTTTATGTTATATTATATTATAGTTTATATTATATTATATTATAGTTTATATTATATTATATTATAGTTTATATTATATTATATTATAGTTTATATTATATTATAGTTTATATTATATTATATTATAGTTTATGTTATATTATATTATAGTTTATATTATATTATAGTTTATATTATATTATAGTTTATATTATATTATAGTTTATGTTATATTATATTATAGTTTATGTTATATTATATTATAGTTTATATTATATTATAGTTTATATTATATTATAGTTTATATCATATTATATTATAGTTTATATTATATTATATTATAGTTTATATTATATTATAGTTTATATTATATTATAGTTTATGTTATATTATATTATAGTTTATGTTATATTATATTATAGTTTATATTATATTATAGTTTATATTATATTATATTATAGTTTATATTATATTATAGTTTATATTATATTATATTATAGTTTATATTATATTATATTATAGTTTATATTATATTATAGTTTATATTATATTATATTATAGTTTATGTTATATTATATTATAGTTTATATTATATTATAGTTTATATTATATTATAGTTTATATTATATTATAGTTTATGTTATATTATATTATAGTTTATATTATATTATATTATATTATAGTTTATGTTATATTATATTATAGTTTATATTATATTATATTATAGTTTATATTATATTATATTATAGTTTATATTATATTATAGTTTATATTATATTATATTATAGTTTATATTATATTATATTATAGTTTATATTATATTATATTATAGTTTATATTATATTATAGTTTATATTATATTATAGTTTATATTATATTATATTATAGTTTATGTTATATTATATTATAGTTTATATTATATTATAGTTTATATTATATTATAGTTTATATTATATTATAGTTTATGTTATATTATATTATAGTTTATGTTATATTATATTATAGTTTATATTATATTATAGTTTATATTATATTATAGTTTATATCATATTATATTATAGTTTATATTATATTATATTATAGTTTATATTATATTATATTATAGTTTATATTATATTATAGTTTATGTTATATTATATTATAGTTTATATTATATTATATTATAGTTTATATTATATTATAGTTTATATTATATTATATTATAGTTTATATTATATTATATTATAGTTTATATTATATTATATTATAGTTTATATTATATTATATTATAGTTTATATTATATTATAGTTTATATCATATTATATTATAGTTTATGTTATATTATATTATAGTTTATGTTATATTATATTATAGTTTATATTATATTATATTATAGTTTATGTTATATTATATTATAGTTTATATTATATTATATTATAGTTTATGTTATATTATAGTTTATATTATATTATATTATAGTTTATGTTATATTATATTATAGTTTATGTTATATTATATTATAGTTTATATTATATTATATTATAGTTTATATTATATTATATTATAGTTTATATTATATTATAGTTTATATTATATTATAGTTTATATTATATTATATTATAGTTTATATTATATTATAGTTTATATTATATTATATTATAGTTTATGTTATATTATATTATAGTTTATATTATATTATATTATAGTTTATATTATATTATAGTTTATATTATATTATATTATAGTTTATGTTATATTATATTATAGTTTATGTTATATCATATTATAGTTTATATTATATTATATTATAGTTTATATTATATTATATTATAGTTTATGTTATATTATATTATAGTTTATATTATATTATATTATAGTTTATATTATATTATAGTTTATATTATATTATATTATAGTTTATATTATATTATATCATAGTTTATATTATATTATATTATATTATAGTTTATATTATATTATAGTTTATAAATCACCTTTCCTTTTATTACTTCAGTAGAAAGTTATTGATTCAAGATTAATAAAATACTAACAAAATTACCCGTCGTTGACTGGGTTCAAAAATAGCCTACAGAAAATGGACTCTGATTTATTAAAGTATGATAGGTTATGAAAAGGAAGGGTGGTAAAGAGATAGCTTCGAATTTGGGGGTATCAAAACAAAAGCAAAATATCATGAAAGTAAAAATAAAATAGATAAACCCCATAATTTATTATACCATACCTGCTCACACTGAAACACTTATCACAATATTCTGTGGATCTATATTAAAAACTTTGTTAAACTTTGTGACATATTTCCATTCTATGGAGGTCAGGCACGAACGAACACCCCATAATTTTATTATACCATATTTCTTCAAACTGAAACATTATTATCAAAGTATACTTACGCAGATAGATATGAAAAGTCTTTATTAAAGTTTGTGCCTATTTCCATTCTATGGAGGCCATGCGCGGACGCAGCCCCCACAATTTTATTATACCATCCCTATTTAAGTTAAAACATACTTATCAAAGTATTCTTATGTACATCTATAACAAAAACACATGTAAACGTTTTTTTTTTATTTTTTTATTTTTTATTTCCATACTTTGTGGACCAGGCACGTACGTAGACCCCACAATTTTAATGAACCACCGTTCTGCAGGATCAAACATACCCATTCCTGTGTCTCGATACATCTTCTATCGTTATATGTAATCAGTTTTTTTTTAAATAGTCAACCCTATAGGAGCCTATTCGTGACCAGACTCACACACACACACACACACACACAAACACACACACACACACACACACACACATCCAGCTTTATATTATAGATATATAGGATGGGCCAAAATAAGGGTCCTATTTTTAAAAATTCATAAATTCATGTAAGTTTTAAGAAGTGTTTTTCGGCCAAAATTTGTTTTGTTTATTTCAAAAAAATCTCGGAAGGGTCAGTCTACACACACATAAAGTTTGGTGAGTTTAACTCTTATTTTGTGGAAGTTATTCAAATTTAAAGATAGGACCCTTATTTTGGCCCACCCTGTATATGTAATACTTGGTTGCTTGTATAATTATATAAATTTTATTGATAATTTTGCTTCGATATTATATTGATATATTAAATTTTATAAGTTTTTTTTTTAGCAAAAGCCAGCCGTTAATTTGAATTATTTATTTATTTATTTATTTATCTATTACTAGCGGGGGTACCCGGCGTTGCCCGAGTGTTTGTTTCCGGGACGGGGGGGGAGGTTAAAAAATGTCATGGTAGGTAAGTAGGAAGGATCAAACCCGGAGTCATGAGTAAAAGTAGGAAAATAAAGTGTGAAAAAAAACAAAAAAAAAAACCATCTGCAACGTTAACAGTTCGGCCACCAAGTAAAATCCATTCCAGTTGTTTAGGAAAAAGAAAAAAAAAACGACTATGGTAGGTCGGCGCGAACGTGAAAATATAATGTGAATTGTCCAGCACGCTAACCACTACGCCACAGAGCACTGCAGCTTAGATTAGTGATTTTAAATAACTTTACATGAAAGAACTACGAAGCCAAACCGGTGTTCTCTTCTCAACTGTTCCTTGTGAACGATCCCCAAACGGTGTTAAGTGGTGGCAGGAGGAGGAGGAATTTATAAGAGAGAAAATATTTTACCACTTCCATTGATCTTAACCGATTTTGGCCGTGACTTCTCAGCAGAAAAAGTATAGAAATCTAAGATTATCGAGGAATTTGAGAAATAATAAGCCTATAACACACCTCAGATATTGTTCTGCCGTTTGTGCATATTATATTTGCATGAAATATCTTGATTTTTAATCCTATTAAGGTCAAAATCAGACGAGAAAAAATGAATTCATTTTATTTATATAGAGATTTATTTTTTTACTTGATATTTTTTTTATTTCATTATATTTTATTTTATTTTTTATGTTGTTGTTGTTGGTGTTTTTTTTTTGTTTGTTTTTTGTTTGTTTTTTTAATCCTGACTTGCTCATGTATATGCTACAGACTCTTCCCTACCAGTCTATCATAGAAAATCACCACCACCACCACCACCACCTTTTGACCACATGCCTTAAATAAATGTTAGCTAAATTACATAATAGGCATTTACAATGTCTCCCCACGGGATAGAGTTAGATACCATGGTCGCTTTTTAGTGTGGAGAAAAGGAACAAAAAATAAAAATTGTCTCAGTTGTAAAGGATTTCTCCTCCACTGACAGAGAACAAGAAATTGAAGTGCAGCATCTGAAGAACAGATACTACACTTTAACAGCCTTAGATATAGTACCTCAATAAAATCACTCATCCTCTTCACTTCCCTAGGTTAGTGTAAGGAAAAGCACCCAGACTCTAACGCTTTTTAGCTTTGGTGAACTTCGTCGCCGTCAGTATCCGTCCGTCTCAGGAAACAATGGTATAACGTAACATGCGGCCGCAGCTGAGATTGAACTCACTACACGAATTTGTAGTGTAATTCAAATCTTGTCCGTAGCTTAATACTTGATGCTTCGCCAGGGCTATCAGGGGTATTTTCTATCGTGACGTCATCACTAGATGGGTTGCCTACCACAGCTTAAGATAGGCCCATCTACCCTCGAGAGAAGAATAGACAGCGCCAGTTTCCCAACTTGGTTACCTCACGGTACATACAGCGTCTCGTCTTCCCAAATGGTCACCCATCTGGTACTGGCCAGGCTCGACGTTGCTTAACTTTGGTGATCTGGCGAAAACTGGTGTGTAGATGTGATTGTGCCGACAATAGTGTAGCTGTGGTGAGGTGGAGCTACATAGCCTGGGCAAAGTGATATGGGAGAATAGCTGTTGCTCGTGCAGCTGTTCCACCCTCTCTGCGAAGATGAAACAAGCCAAAACATTAGGCAAAATACTCATTACCTTTAAAAAAAAAAAATGCAATAAAGACATGGATGCGCAGCATGGCCTGTTTAGATGAGATTCGTTTCAACAGCTAATACATTGAATCTTCTTAATATGATTCATAACACAGTCGTAATTAAGCTATGTTTTTCTTGAGATGCAGATTTGGACCATGTAAAATTAGACAGAAGCTTAACTTGATAATGAAGCCAAAATTTCATTCACTAAAAATTTCAACTTGGATTTTTTTTTTACGTTTCTGAATTTTTGAGATGAGTCTTAGTCATGATTTTTTTTCTGTAGGGGGCTTGACTCTCACAAGCTGTTTCCGGAGAGTTGAATCACTCCTGAATACTGTCCTGATGTCATATATGGATTACATATTCGTTGAAGTTTTTCAGACAAGCCCTTCATATATGGTGAACAAACTAGTAATTGGTTATTCCCCAGCATATGTGCTGCTTCTCATCTTACTCTCCACCATTCTTCTTTGTCTATAATTTTTACTTCGTCCCATAATGGTAGATGGTTTCCCTTTTCCTTCCAGATATGGTCAGCTATACCTGACTTTTCAATCACTCCACGTGCTACAGCTTTTCGATGTTCTTCTAACCGTACTTTCAGTGGACGACACCTTTGTTTTCCACATTGAATTTCATATACACAGTTCTTAGTCATGATTTTTTTACTGTAAGGGGCTTGAATCTCACAAGCTGTTTCTGTAGGGTTGAATCACTCCTGAATACTGTCCTGATATCATATGGATTACATATTCGTTGAATAATAACAAGTAAAAACATTAATATATACAAGTAATAAGTAAAAACATTAATATATACAAGTAATAAGTATAGAGATAGATATACATTAATATATAATAATAATTAGTAATAATTAGTAATAATTAGTAATAAATGGTGATATTTACAACTAGAAATAAAAATAGGTTTAAAGCTCCCAGAATTCGTACTAGAATTGTCTGCAATGTGGTTGAAATACTAGGAAAAAATCAATTGTAAAATTGATATTCTCCTGAAGGTTGAATGTTCAACCCTCGGTGTGGGCAACCAAAAAAATTAATTTGTGAATTACTAAGGTACTATATCCAGTCATGGCTGACGGAACAAGAGCACACTACCCCCCCCCCCCGTGGTGTAAATAAAGGGTTCCGCTCGAAATTCCGTTCCGAATTGTGGAGGATAATCAGTTCCCCTCAAAAGGGGAATTCTGCGAAAATAAAATTGCCTTAGTATAGAAGCCCCCCCCCCTCCAATGACTAAGGACAATTAATTTGAGTGAAGCATCTGGGCAGACACCACACTTCAGCCACCAGTCCAGTACGAGTACCGGATATCTCCTAACCATGATTAATAAATGAGTAATTAATTAATAATTTCTTTTTTATATAACTGCATGTATGAAAGGAATAACCTACGTTCCTTTGACCACTCCAACTAATAAATAATATTAATTATTTTATTGAAATATTACACCTTACTTTGTCGACCAAGATCACCTGGGTTTCATCTCTCCCATCATCCTGGAATTAGAATTCTACATCTGGTTTTAAACTTTTCGACGTGAACGGTACTAATGAATCTTTCTGGACTGAGAACAAGCCAGAATTTCACTCTAATTCCAGGATGACAAAATAGATGAAACTCAGATATTCCTAAAAGGCACAGTAATGTATAGTATTTAAATAAAATATATTATCTCACAACTAAAACCAATCATTGCAACTTTGGAAAAGATACCTGTAAGATAAAAAATTTTGAAATAGACATTAAAAAAAAAATATTGCTTGCAAATCTGGTGTATAACAGTGTGAAAGGGAGGATATACACGATTAAAAAAATGGTAATTAGATTTGATGTGTAACAAAAAACGTTTTAAAAAAAACGCATACGTTTAACTACTACTATATATTATACATTTCAACAGCTAACGCACTGGGTCCTCATAATATGATTCATAACACAGTAGAGATCAAGTTGGATCTTTCTTTTAACTTGAAATCAATAAAGTTACAAACAAAAAAGCAAATGTTGATGATATGGCTAAAATTTCATTCACTATGTTAAAAAAAAAAAAATCAAACGTCACGGAAACTAATAATCTAACCCGAAGTAACATAAAACGTGAAGCATGTATGATCCCCCGTGAACGAGGCATAAAAAATGACTAAGTTCAGCATTTGTCCTCCTCCCCATTTAGCCCCAAAAGACCTTATGGGACATCAAATCCGGGTAAAAATGAACAAACGGTGCGGTTTTAGGCCTTAATATATGTAAATTTGAGTTCTGCTCCATGCAAAAAAGAGAAATGACTAAGTCCATCATTTGCCCTCCCTCCATTTAGCCCCAAAAGCCTCCAAGGCCTTAACATATTTAAATTTGAGTTTAGCACCATGCAAAACTGCTAAATATACATACACAGAAAACTTTGGACAAATATGGTAAAATAGTTCCAAAAATAGTGTTTTTATTAGCCCTAAAAGAGCCCTTGGGGGGCACACCCAAGAGTTATTGTGAAGTATAGACAAACAAAATTATATAGAAATCAGTTAGTTACAACTTTTCAGGAAGTTTTATAAAAATCCAAGGCATCAATTTTTTTTAATAACCACAAATATATCAATTTTAGCCATTTTAACCCGAAAGGCACCCCTAGGGGCGCAACCGGTGGTTTCCGGAAGAATCCGTTCTGTTACTTTTTTACTCATATCATGTTTAATGTTTGTGCAAAATTTTTAAAAATTCCAAGGCATACTTATTGAGAAAAGTGCGAACAGACAAACGGACGAACGGACAAGGATGAATTTACGGGTCCACCCTCCTTTTGTCGGGGGACCGAAAAGAAAACTATTACTGACACAAGAGAACGAATTGTACATTTATAAAGAGAAAAGATTAAATTTTATTTACCTCCAAATTTTATCAAAACAACCACAATTAATTACGATTGGTTATCTCAAGTTGAAATCGAAACTTACCCATATCTTACGCTGGCTGGTTGATGATACGTACAAGTTATGTTAATAAGTAAAAAAAGAAAAGTACTTATACAGTATACGACGCAATCTCCAGCAACTTCCCGTCGGCATCTTCCAGTAACTTATGTAAGCAACCAGAAGATGACCAAGCGATTATCCAATCAGCTGTCAGAAGACAATAAGTTTCGATGAGAGCTTGAAATTCATTAAATCAAGAAACGTTTTTTAAAACCGCAAATAACTTTCAACAGGCTATGGCAACGTGAAATCCCACCCCTTTCCATTTAGATAGCCATTCTTAACATGCAGAAGTGGTGAACGCTGCAATTCAAATAAATCGATTGATTAATTTGAATTGGGTTTACTTTTGTCAGCCTCGTAACTTTTGCTTCCCTTATTTTGTCCTTTAGTTCTCACATTCCATGAGTGACGTTTCTGACAAAGGGGAAAGAATTGCTGTTTTCTGGATCTGAAGTTATCCATCTAACACTTATCGTTGGCTAGCATTTGATCTTGAATTAGTATTTCTTTTCTTTTTTTTTAGCTCCTTACGTCAAGTGGCTTCATGCCTTGTCAGGAGTGATTTCCATAAAAAATCGTTTGGCAGGGTTAGCTTCAGCATCTTCCGGCTTCTTATATAACCTGCATAAAATATAACAATGCAAAGTTGCCAGAGATTGGGTCATAGGCTAAACACCGAAAAATATATGCATGTATTAATACCATAGTATATTTAACGTACGTGTATGTGTTTCACAGTTTCCAGATTATAAACTATTTGATCGGGAGATCCTATTTATTAAAAAGGAGGATAGAAGGTGGTGACATACTATTAACATTAAATTAGTATTTAGAGACGTAGAATGTTATCACCTTATATCCTCTTTTTTTAATAAATAGGATCTCCCTATCATTAAAGGTGCAATGCAAAAAAAAAATGATGCCACTTTCGAGCTGTAAGTGAAACTAAAATGTACCTTCTTGGTTTTGGTTTTCTGGCTAGGATCCAAATGGAGTATCTGTTCTGTTTAAATATGGTATAATGATATCGTGGGGGCTTCCATTCGCACCAAGCATCCATACAATGGAAATATGTCACAGACTCCTATAACGATATTAGAGATAAACCATAATAATCAGATATATTCTGACACTACATTAACTAGAATTATTTATATAAACACTTTTACAATTTTAACAAAAAAGGCTACAATAATATCGTGGGGTCTCATTCGTCTACAGTATGACCAGCAGCAATATATTACATGTGAAAGATACTGCTGTGGAATTTCCACAGGTCCCCTCTAGTAAATTAAGTAATTCTACCATTTTATTTATTTATTTTTCCGAAACAGGTTCTTGCCAGAACTGCACAGATATGTGAGCGACCTTCAAGAAAAAGTGAACACGAAAACGGTACCTAAAAAGAAAGAATGTCAAAATACAGGTAAGTTTATTTATTGTGGAATTCTCTTCCTTCTCATTGTTTTCTTTCTACCTGCAGCCTTGCTGAGTGTTTTCCTCCTATCTATAGCCCTGGTCTTTTCAATACTAAGGTCAATAGGCATTGCCTATCTTTGCGCTAACCATCGTTTGTTCTTGTTAGCTCCTTACATTTTACATTAAGTGGCTTCATGCATTGTTTCAATCGATTTCCATCATATATATATATATATATATATATATATATATATATATATATATATATATATGTCAAAATACAGGTAAGTTTATTTAAACAAACATTACTACAGTGAAAAGTAGCGGGGCAACACTACCGTCAAAGGAAAATTAAGGAGCCTTCTGAAGCATATATTATTCTTCTTACATATGAACTGTAACTGGTCACGGCACCAAATGAGAGTTTGTTGTATATTGGTTTATATTTGGAGGAGATGATATATTAAAACGTGTCATGTGTTATCTAGTGGATGTAAGATATTGTTCTTTTAACAGACAGATAATAAACGTATAAATCGTATGTATGTTGTTTAGCTAGGAGGACATGATATTGATGTGTAACTTGAATCATGTTGTATGAGACTTATCACATGGGATATTTTTATAGTTCATATGTAAGAAGAATAATGTATGCTTCATACCTTTTTTCTTGAAGAGTTCTTCTGTATCTTCCCATTGCTCCGTGACGAACCATGAAGCCAATTGAGATATCTGTTCTTCTTTGTGAAAACCATAAAACAACTCTTTATATTCTTATAATATAAATTTATTACAGTTGTCTCAAATGGTTTTCACAGGATCTGCAGTTTCTACATTTTCTATTCTTACAGCCCACTCCTAGCTGTCTGTCCACCCTTGTCTAGATGTCTGTCTGCTCTGGTGGTCAATCCTCAACTCTCTCAATCTCTCCAAAATTAACTACATCACGTGTTCTCTTACGTCACCTAATTACGTGTCTCATACCAATCTAATCCACCTAGTTATTTGTTTATTCAAAACCCCAAAATAATGTTTGCATATATTTTCTATTTTCACATTCGTTTTGCGATTCACACGTCAATCATTTCTTTTGCAATTTAATTGTTTATTCTTCTAATCATAGTAACTGATCCAGCGACCATCCGTCGCTTAAATCAATTAACTAGGATACAATAACAATAATAATAATGTTTTGACCCTTGACCCCGCTTGCCACAGTTAACAGATACTACGCTATGATCACAGCCTAAAGGGTCATAACATTACACTTCTTCCCGCTGCTAGTCTGTGGGAGACCCTTGGGCATGATCGAATACCCACTTAGCTCTCCCGATCAGGGACTTAGCTCCCCCGATCAGGGTAATGTGAGGTCATGGAAAGCAGGTGACATGCAATACGGAAACAAACAGAAATAATTCTGTTCATGATTTCGCTTTTTGTTATGCTGAGCAGAGGATACCTCTGGCTCCAATGGTCAGGATGATTGCCCAGTATGGATGCTTCTTGGACAGAAAGAAACTGCAACCTACTGTCTGTGCAAATGCAAAGAAAGCTGTGGCAATACATCGGACTCTTTGTTTCGAGAAATAGCGTGAAGAGAGTTCTGAATCAGACCACCTTGTTCGGTAGGAATGAGCAACAATAAATACATGAATGCCTCGATGTAGATGGAGAGTCATAGCCGTCAATGCCTGTACCAGGCAAGATACCACTTAAACTGCAGTGAGTCAGAGTTAGAGTTAGGGTTTAGGTTAGGGGTAGGGTAAGTCAGACGTAACATTCACACCTAATCTACTAATATGAATTAAAGTTTCTAAAAAATAAATTAAAAAAACAAAAGAGAAAGAATATCTACATATCCTCGAAATTACCTATCGGGGGGGGGGAGAACCCTCTTATAACTTCAAATAAGTATATCTGATTTTAATGAAAGTTAAACTATACGTATATGACATTAATTCAAAGAGTTTTATAATATTTCAGCTTTTCCCCCACTATATTGGGGGGGGGGTCGAGACAGGAGGAAAGGAGAATTAAATTAAAAACAAAGGAAGCAATATGATACTATGAGCATGTGCTCTTCAAAATTGCCTGATCTATTCTCTGCTTCCTTTGTTCCAGCTCGTTTTATTCGTTAGTCTAGTGGTCTCCATCAATTCACGATTTCGATACCTCCTTCTAATACGGTTTCCTATTCTAGCAGCATCTTTCCAAGAACAGCAAGGTTGTGGAACTCTCTTCCTGCCCATTGTTTTCTTTCTACCTGCAGCCTTGCTGAGTGTTTTCCTTCTATCTCTGACCCTGGTCTTTTCAATACTAAGGTCAATAGGCATTGCCTATCTTTGTGATAACCATCTTTTGTTCTTGTTAGCTCCTTACATTAAGTGGCTTCATGCATTGTCTCAAGCGATTCCCATCATATATATATATATATATATATATATATATATATATATATATATATATATATATATATATATAAGAATGTCAAAATAGAGGTAAGTTTATTTAAACAATCATTAATGCAATGAAGAGTAGGGGGAAACACTACTGTTAATAAGTAAGGCCTGCCAAATTCTCATGAGAATGAAACGCGGAATATTCAGTGTAGCTTAATTGCCATATATATTTTCATACCTTACTATATATATATATATATATATATATATATATATATATATATATATATCTTACTATATATATATATAAGGAACTTTGTGTTTGTGTGTGTATGTGTGTGAGTTCATTCCCTATGGACTCGAAAACGGCTGTGTCAATGTTTTTTGAAATTTCACATGCAGGTACTTTATGCACCTGGTAATACTCTTAGATAAGTTTTGTATCGGAATGTCTTTGATAAGTATCAATAATCAACAATCGAAATAATCTGATGAAAGAAGAAATAGGCGATTGTGACCAAAGTTAACACCTTACACGGCCTAACATCACAGGTGAATTTGAGAAGTTTTATTAACACACAAGTCGAAAGGCTCAACATATAAAATCAACAGCAGGTCATGTGCTATGGACAGGGGTTCGTCTGAAATGAATGTTTCTGTTTAAAGCACAACTGCACCCATGATACTTGACTTTTTCATTTTAAATTTAATTCAAGTCGTTATCACAGCACAACCAGTAAAGCTACGCGACAGTAGCTTCTTTGATATGACAGGGGCGCATTCGAAATGAATGTTTCTGTTTAAAGCACAACTGAACCATGATACTTGACTTTTGTTTTTAACTTAAATTCAAACCATTATCATCGTAGAACTAGTAATGCCATGCATATAAAATCAACAATAGGTTCTCTGTTGATTTTACTTTTGTTTTTTAAACTTTAATTTAAGCCATTATATATAAAAATAATTTGACAAAATCAACAGTAGGTTCTCTACAGTGCAATGAAAACTACAATGTACACTGCGAAAGGCATGTAAGCTTCCTCCTGGTGCACTGCGACGGGTCCTCAACTAGAGCGGGCAATCAATTGATTTGTTAGAAAATTGGTGATTTCACTCATTTCGATGAAAATAAAAATATGAGTGTGAAATATTTGTTGATCATCATTCAAACCTGGGCAACGTCAGTTATCCCTGCTAGTATATATATATATATACATATATATATGTATATATATATATATATATAATTATTTCCACAGCCCAAAGAACGCCGCATCCCACAAGAGCCATGATGCCAGCCAACAAACCGGAAGTCTAAGACTCGAGTTTCGTTCTCATTTGGGCTCATCAGTCAGACATATCCGCACCCGGGATTTGAATCCCGAGTCTCCTGCATGCGAAGCAAGCACACTACCAACTGAGCTTCAAGAATTTCTTGTGTGCAGGGCGTTTGCTCAGTTGGTAGAGCGCTTGCTTCACGTGCAGGAAGCTCGGGATTCAAACCCCGGGTGCGGATATGTGTGACTGATGAGCCCAAATGAGGAGGAAACTCGAGTCTTAGACTTCCGGTTCGTTGGCTGGCATCATGGCTCTTGTGGGATGCGGCATTCTTTCTTTGGGCTGTGGAAATAATTATATACGTATCTGTATATATATATATATATATGTATATATATAAGTATATATATCTATGTGTATATATATATATATATATATGTATGTATATATATATAAGTATAGTAATTTATAAAATATATATGGCGATTAAGCTACACTGAATATTCTGCATTTCATCCACTATAGGATTCGTCAGGCTTATGCGCGAATTCTGTGGTTGCTTCTTGTTTTTATATATGTTGAGGATTTCTAGTTAGCCAATCAGCTTTCTAGTATCCACCGCGCCCTTTCTTATCAGCCAATGTGGATGAAACGCAGAATATTCAATGTAGCTTAATCACCATATATATTTTATAAATTACTAACTAGCTCTACCTACGTATTGAGCACTCTTGAAGTAAATACTTAAAGTTTACGCATAAATCTATACTTTCGTATATTAAATTTATGTGAGTAAATGAAGTAGTTATATAAGTATATATATGTATATATATATATATATATAATATCTCTTTTTATTTTTATTTTGTTTATTATTTTATTTATTTATTTAACATTCAAATATTTATTTTATTTAAATATTTTTTAAAATAATTTATTCAAATATTTTAAAAATATTTTATATGCATAAAAGTTATCCGTGGATAGATGTTTTGGGGTGTCACCTGTCATCAGCATGGCTACACCTTCTGAACTCATAATTACATAATTAGCATTTTAGTATTTTACCACTAAACCATGAGGCCTTGTCAGATAAGTAAATATTTTACTTGTTTGAAATTTATCACCAAATATATTTCGGAGGTAGACTCCATCTTCAGTGTGTTGTTTTGTTTCTTTTTTTTTTTCCTTTTCTTCTTCCTTGCCATGATGTACAACCGCCAGATACAACGCGTGGTTCTTTACAAACAGACTTCTTTCTCAAAATTTACAAGATGGCAAGGAAGAAGAAAAGGAAAAAAAAAGAAACAAAAGAACACACTGAAGATGGAGTATACCTCTGAAATATATTTGTGATAAATTTCAAACAAGTAAAATATTTGTTTATTTTCCTAATATTACGTTGTGATTTGGTTTCAAGTGCGCTTGATGCGTATTTTATTATATATATATATATATATATATATATATATATATATATATATATATATATATATATATATATATATATAAATGTAATTCTTGGTTCGTTCTAAATCGATAAAACCATATTTCTACATTACCAATTTAATTGAAATTTTCAGAAAATCTATCTGTAAAGTCAAGGAATGTTTGTATGTTATTAAAATAATTTAACATTCCGAATTATAAAAATATTAATTAAAATAAAAATATTTTTCGTAAGTCGTTTCTGCGAGACTGCCTGGTTTTATTTCCGGTAACTTCCGTTTCAACTACTCTCGAATTACAAGATAAGTAAAAAAAAAAAAGGTACTCTGCAGAGAGTGATCCATGCTGAAATAATAATGTTATTATTTCAAAAGTCATTCTTAACATGGGGAGGGGAGGGTGTTTTGTACATATTCTGTACTTTAACCTTAAAGTTTAATAAAAAAAAAAACATAACATAAAACTTTAATTAAACGTGGAAATACGAGTTAAAAAAATAGCGCAGATCACTCTCTGCATTAGCACAAAAAACTCCTATTTTTTAAATTTAAATACATTTATGTATCTTACCAATTTTTTTTAATTTTAAATTCCTTTGTATATCTTAAGGCTTTTCACTCATCAAACATTACGTTTTAATTGCTTAGTTTCTTTCACAGCATTGTTTACATAAAAAAGTTTGTTTTAACTTTTTCTAAACTGTTTCATTTTATGACATGCCTCAGCATATTATAAACACCCTAACCTCCCCATGTTAAAAACGGCTTTCAAATTAAACACGCCCTTCCACAAACCTTGAAAGCCGTTCTTAACATGGGGGGGTCATTCCGAAAGCCGTTTTAACATGGGGAGGTTAGGGTGTTTATAATATGCTGGGGCGAGTCGTAAAATTAACGAAGTTGCTATTTATTATTTATTGCAAAAATTGCTTGAAATTTATTTAACAAAAAAATCTTGACAATTCAAAAGAATGTTTAAAATTATTTATTTGTTCGAAAAAAAAAAAACTATTTTATAAAAGTCCAATGTTGCTTTAATTTCAAAATTGTTTTCTTAAAATTATATTTTTCACAAACTTTTCAATCAATGTTTTTACAATTATATTTCGATTCACAGTAAAAAAAAATAAACATAAAAAACAACCAACTTCTCCCTTAAAAAAAAAACAACCATTTAAATTAATTTGTTGTTGGTCTTTCAAAGTTGCTTTAATAAAAAAAATGTATAAAATTATTTATTTGTTCGAAAAAAAAAAACACACACACACACAAACGAAAAAATAAACAAAAAAAACTAATAAATATTTTGGTTTTCAAATGGCGCTCGCCCAGTTTAAACTATTATGAATATGTCATTTCAATTTTCTGTTTTTAATTTAAAAAAAAATGTTCCATGAAAGACTTTCCCGTTCTATTAATTAAATCGAAACATTTCCAATTAAACAATTATGGATATATGTTCTTTTTCACTTTCTTTATTTACTTTTTTTCATAGTTCTTTCCGGAAGTTTATTTTCGAACAAATAAATAATTTTAAACATTCTTTTGAATTGTCAAGATTCATTTTCTCCAGTAATATCGGATCACCAAGTTTCTGGAAGTAATAAATGATCATTTTAGTTTAATTTAACGTTTCCGGAAGTAATAAATGTTAATTTTAGTAAATTTATTCTTTCCCTTTTCGGAAGCAATCGTTCGACCATATAATGATGTCTCCCCTAGATTTGGATAGCAAGTGCGTGAAAAAAAAATGGCATCTCCAATTTCGACAATAAAGGGTAGAAGCACCATTTTATTCATTGTTGATTTGGAAAATAAATATTTAAAATAAATGGGGCACTCCTTGGGCGTTGAGCTCCATGGCGACCAGCAGAATTATTTAATGGTCGCTCCCTTGGCCCTCCCCCTTAGTCAAAGCTAACGCATGCGCACGTAACATTTATCAAACTGTTCGATCCGCACAAAATTTTTTGCATCACTTGTGAGAAATTGGGTACGGAAAGTGCCAGCTGATCAGAGTTAAGGGCAAAATTCTTTGACTTTTAACTTCTGTAATTTTATTACATCAAAAGAAGAGTAAGTTTAAAAGGTTTTTGCAGATATTCAAATTACAAGAATTCCACTTGACTGAGTGAACGAGCTATTCTTGCAGGTCAATACAAAGATGCCCATGAACTTAACGCTATTATTCAATGTAAAATTCCAAGTGAGGTAGTCAAATACAAATCCACCAACACGGTTGTGAAAGCAGATAAAGTGGTTAATTATCCAACAGTTATATTTGCCAAGGATGCCACCGCATGTATTGCAACAAAAATTTGGTGTACTGATTATCATGTTGTGAAATATAAACCAATCCAAGCTTTGCAATGGCACATGGATTGCAGTAAAAAAAATTAACAAACAATATCATAGAAACAACAATCTTAACAGGACCTTTCACAAATGAATATATCTTCATTCCATGCATTCCTATGATTCCACTGGATACATCATTACACTTTAGGAAATTGCACTTTCCAATTTTGTTGTCGTTTGCAATAACCATCAACAAAGCACAGGGAACAATCTTTACAATTGTGGGGCTTATAATTACACACTGACTGTTTTTTTCACATGGACAATTTATGTTACGTATTCAAAATACGAAATGAAAAATTAAACCTATAAGAAACATGCTTTTTCTCATTTTGGAACTTTTTTCATTGCGCCAATTTGAGCCACAGCAACGCATGGCAGGGTACAGCTAGTATATATATATATATATATATATATATATATATATATATATATATATATATATATATATATATATATATATATATACATAGAGAGAGAGAGAGAGAAGAAAAAAATTAAAGATTATAAATATATTTTACATTAATTTATTGTTCGACAAGATACTCAAAATAGATATATTGAAATTTACTTAATCTGCCCTGTTTCAAAGAAATGCGTTCTTCTCATCAAAGGAAAGATATTATAACGAAGCTATTAATTTGCTGGTACTGATAAATTTATATATATATATATATATATATACAAATTTTCCATTCTATCCAAACAAAATATGAAGCGTGCAAAATATATTTTTAGCTTTAATAATTTCTATAAATCAATAAAAACGTCTGGGGAGAGAAAAAAAATGAAAACTTGTGAATCTGATAAAATGTGTTGATCTGTATCTCCGGTTTATTGTCTCTTGTCTTTTTTTTTTTTTTTAATAAATGTGTTACCATTTATCAAAGTTGAAAAGCCACCCAAGGATAAGGGTTAAAAGAGATGCAATGATTGCCAGTCGAAATACAAAGAAACTCTTGAAAGGATGGTTAATAGAATTTTAAGTTTTTTTTTGTTTTTTTTTACAAGGGAGTCAACACTTATCAAGCCTGATGGCCACTCGAGGATAAAAGTTAATGAATTTCAAGTGCTAGTGTAGTAATCGTTAATGGTAGAATTCGATTATTTAAGGGGACGATTCACCAAGACTTGAAGGCTATGATATTGTAGTCGGCCGGGAAGCAGGCCGCAGTGGAAGAATGTTCTACAGGCGGGCAGTTCTATAAAAGAAGCTTTGTTCGTGAAATCTGCATTTAGATTTAGGTTGGTTGGTTGTTTTTGTTTTACGGCATATCAACCCTTTTTGGGTTATTTAATGCCGAATCCAAAGATTTTGAAGAAAAAATTTTTAATAGAATATATTTGTTGTTTTCAAGTAATTTTCTATTTAACCTATAGTTGGGACCCTAACAGGTACTATCACTCTGAGTCAGGGTGGACCTGGGAGCAATGGTAATTAAAGGGTGGTTCCACACTTCCCAAAGCCCACAAGTTGGGGCCTCACCACTGGATATAGTTTAAGGTCATATCCAGAACCCCCATTGAGGGATTTTTACCCTCTGCAGGGGGGGGGGGCAGTCGGCATATTCTAATGCCCCACCGACAGGGCCATTTAGATTTAGGAACAGATAGAGAATGGGGGAAATTGTTGATAGTGTTTTAGCTTGTCGAGTGATTTTTTTTTGAAAGTCTGGCAGGGGGAGCATAGATTGGAGCTCAGACGAGTATATGCCATGAAAAAATCGATAGAAACTTAGTATATGACAGGAATCTGTCGAGATTGGATTTGAAGATGACTATGTTGTAATCTGGGGGGGGGGGTTTCTGCAGAAATGTGGCTCACAGACAGAAAAACCTTTGTGAATAAGTCCTGTTTGTGAAAAAAAAAAAGAATTTCAATTTTACACCCATCATATGTGATTGAATCCATCATACTATTTCAGAATTTATAGGAAACGAGCCAGGGTGCCCGGAATTGCCCGGATGTTTGGAGGTGTAAAACAAAAAATGGTAGTAGGCAGACAGGCTCGAACCTGTGACACAAAGGCAGAAAAGAAAGTGAAAAAAAATCTGACGTCTTGCTCCTATTCCATGAAGAAGCCCGATCAAAAACGCTTGTGCCCATTTTTCCTTTTATATATTAGACTAGCGGGGGTACCCAGCGTTGCCCGGGTGTTTGGAGGTGTGTGTTGGTGGTGGTGGGGGCGTAGATCAAAACAACCCTGTTAAAAAGAAAAAATCATTGGCCGGGTGTTTGGAGGTGTAAAAGAAAAAAAAACAGTTTTAGAAGAAAGGTATGGTTGAACCCTGAACCTTTGACGCGGAGGTGGAAAGGAAATGGAAAAAAACCCTGCGACCTAATCATCTCGACCACGGAAACAAACGAATTGATAAAGTGTGTTAAGTTGACGTTTATAAAGTAAAATTAGCAGGTGCGAGGAAGTCACCGGATGTTTGACCTAGTTTTGCGCTGGAAACCAGTTTCTGTTTTCCCCGCTACGCGGCGATCAAAAAATATCTCGAAAATAGATTGTAAAAGTCGGGTAAATTAAAGATAGCTGCGACCCGAGTTCCTTAGTCGTAGATATTATTATTTAGACAGCATATAAGAGGTTTTAAGAAGGAGCGAGCCAACCGAGAATGACGGCTAAAAAGCCTTTTGTAGACATACAGAAAAAGCGAACACACATACATACATACATACATAGATACCATACATACATACATACATTTTCGCTTTTATATATATAGATTAACAGAAAAGGCTTGACGTTGCATGAATGTAAAAACTTGGCATTGCCTGGATGGACTTATCAAGGCCAGAGGCCACTCGAGGATAAGGAACAATGAGACGCAAGGATAGTTGAAAGCTGAAGAATCTCATGAGAGGATTGAGGATAATTAAAGGTTGGTTACTTGTGACAGGGATCTGTTAACGTTGAATTTGAAGATGATTATGCTGCAGTCTGCAGGAAAGCAGTTCTGCGGCAATGTGTTACAATGACGAGGAGCCTTTGAAATGGCTTATGAAGGATAATACGAAAGGATTAAGAATGGTCGACCAAATGGGCCGAGTTCGATAATACTTGTGTGGATTATTCACAGACAGGAATATACTGATATTGAATTTTAATGCAATCATGTTCTGATTTGCAAGGAAGCAGTCCAGTGGTAATGTGGTCTGCATATCGAAAGCCTTTACAAAGAAGCTCAAGTTCTTGCTGTGAATGTCTTAAAAAAGAGGAACAAGAGATTGGAGCTCAGTCGAGCACCTTCCATTGAAGTAATGGTAGATACTACCTAGATAGATACTAACAACGTTTCTTCTGTGAGAAAGGAACTGTAAGGATGAAAAAAGATAATCCCCCCCACACACACACACTAGATCTTGAAGTCGATTTTATATGATTGGTGCATTTTAGTTCAGGAAGACAGTATCTTCAGACAGCCTGATCTGGGTACTTTTGCACTGGGGTTTCCGTGATGTTAGCTCGAGCTCGATTTGTAGCTGATGTAAATAATATTGATATGTAATTTGCTTAAAGCATTGTGTGAGATAGGTGTGTAGTAGGGATTTAGAAGGCTATCACAATGCGAGGAATGAGATATAGTCATTGTTGGTGAAAGGAGACGAGAACAAGTGGCGATTTACAAATCAATAAGTACATATATATATGTTTATATATACATATATTTATTCAGTTGTATTAGGTACAAAAATCTTACTTGTTATGTTTGCGACAATATCCATTATTAATTTCGGAAAAAATTCCCTTTACAAATGGTAAACGTGACAGATCGCTTCAAAGCATGCTAGATGATGGAGCGGAAGTTGGATAGCTGTGTGTGTATATATATATATATATATATATATATATATATATATATATATATATATATATATATATATATATATATATACCGTAAGTTTCATGAATAAGTATTTTATTTTATTTTTTTGTTTTAAATAAATAGAATTTTCTTTTCTTTTTTCTTTTTTTTTTCAAGAAAAGTTGTAACAACTTTTAGGAAAACTCTTGACCTTCTTTTAGGGTTAGAGTTAAGGATAGGATTAGGCTTAAGGTTTATGGTTAAGGTTAGGGTTGTTTAAATTTTTGTATGATTAAAAACTAATCATTTTATGGTTAGGGGTAGGATTTAAGGTTAGGGGTAAATTTTAGGGTTAAGGTTGGGTTGTTTCAATTTGTACTTGAGTAAAAACTAACATTTTTTAGGGTTTAGGGTTAAGTTTTAGAGTTATAGTTAAACTTTAAATTTATGCCTGATTAAAAACTAATATTTTTTTTTAAGATTTAGGGTTATGGGTAGGGTTTAGGTTTAAGGTTCAGGCTTAGAGTTAGAGTTGAACTGTTTAAATTTGTGCTTGATTAAAAACTAATTTTTTTAGGATTTAGAGTTAGAGTTAATGTTTAGGGTTAAGGTTTTACTTTAAATTTGTGCCTGATTAAAAACTAATCTTTTTTAAGATTTAGGGTTATGGGTAGGATTTAGAGTTATGGGTAGGGTTTAGGGATAAGGTTAAGGTTTAGGGTTAGGGTTGGACTGTTTAAATTTGTGTGTGATTAAAAACTAAATTTTTTTTTCTTCTAATTTATTAAATGTCGTCTGCTTCGATTTTTATTGATTAAGCACGTTTGTTATCGCTTTTTAATTGGCTGATCAACTTAACCAGCGCTCAGTATATTCCGGCAGTTAACGTTAACTGCCAGTCAAAATCGAACCAACATTTACAAAAACTTGGTGCGCAAAATGCAAAAGTACCAAACTCTGTCTATGTAACAAAGATTGCTTCGCCTCCTCAAAATGGCATTCTGTAAAATATTGAGAATTTATAAAATTTAGTCTCTTCATGTCTTAAGAGAGAATGTTGACCGTTATCTAGTTATATATCTATAAAAGTGAACATGTCTGTCTGTCTGTCTGACTGTACATTTCCCTACGCACTAACTCTGTCAATTTTTAGTCTACAGACTCAAAATTTGATATACAGGGTACAGAGATTTGGGAAAATCGATTTGATCGATTTGAGAACTCTACCAAACTCCTCTGACAAGTTTGGGTCTTAAACACTTGACATTTTAGATATAGATTCCTTGGAAATAAATTTGATATACAGGGTACTGAGATTTTGGGAAAATCTTTGGGATCGGTTTTCGGCCAGAAATTTGGCTGTTAAGGGGTCAAAGTTCCACGATTTGACATTTGAGAACTCTACCAAACTTCCCCGACAATTTGGGGTCTAAACACTTGAAATTTTAGATATAGGTTCCTTCGACATGGATCTAACTTAATAACTTGATTTGAGCCCAAAACAATAAATTTTAAGGGGTCATAATATAGGTCAAAGTTTTAAATAAAATTACAGTTTTTTTTTTTTTTTTGCTCAGCATACACCTACAAACACCCAGGCAACGCCGGGCCGAAATGCTAGTATATCTATAAAAGTGAAATGGTCTGTGGGTGTCTTTCTGTCTGTGTACATTTTCCTTCACAATAACTCTGTCAATTTTCAGTCTAAAAACTCGAAATTTGATATACAGGGTACTGAGATTTGGGAAAATCTACGTGATTGGTTTTAGGCCAGAAAGTTGGCTGTTAAGGGGTAAAATTTCAACAATTTGACGTTTAAGAACTCTACCAAATTCCTCCGACAATTTCGGGTCTAAACACTTTAAATTTTAGATATATGTTCCTTGGACATAGATCTAACTTGATAACTCGATTTGAGCCCAAAACAAGAAATGTTAAGGGGTCATAATAGGAGTCAAAGTTAAAAACATTGACCTTTTTTTTCGCTCAGCATACACCTCCTAACACCCGGGCAACGCCGGACTGAAATGCTAGTATATCTATAATATAAAGCTGAACGTCTGTGTGTGTGTGTGTGTGTGTGTGTGTGTGTGTGTGTGTGTGTGTGTGTGTGTGTGTGTGTGTGTGTGTGGTCATAAATACGTTCCTATATAGTTGACTATTTTAAAAAACTGATGACATATAATGATAGAAGATGTATCGAGGATAAGGAATTTGTTTGTTCGATCTCGCAGAACGGTGGTTCATAAAAATTGTGGGGTCTTCGTTCGCTACTGGCACCCAAAATATGGAAACAATAAATGAAAAAAAAAAAAACGTTTACAAGGGTTTTTGATATAGATGTACATAATAATACTTTGATAAGTATGTTTCAACTTAAATAGGGATGGTATAATAAAATTGTGAGGTCTGCGTTCGCGCCTGCACTCCATGGAAATATGGCACAAACTTTAACAAAGACTTTTCATATTTATTTGCGTAAGTATACTTTGATAATTATGTTTCAGTTTGAGGAAATATGGTATAATAAAATTATTGAGTGTTCATTTGCGCCTGGCCTCCATAGAACGTAAATATGTCATAAAGTTTAACGAGGTTTTTTAAAAGGGGTGAGGTTCCACAATAAAACCTTAACTTTAATCTTAATTCACGTTAGCTTTTATTTATTTATTTTTTTTAGTTGAATCAGATTTTGTCGAATAAATTCACGTTCTTATTAAAGTGAAAGCGAAAAAAAGTCGGAACTTTAGACAATTCTCGACACAAATTTTGCATAACTCTTTTTCTTTCCTTCTCCACTTGCACGTGGCACTCTTTCGAAAATAGATAAATAGATGAATAAAAAAATAAGAACGTTACTTAATATCGTGTCAAAAGAAGGAAAAAATCCTGCTCACGTGATCACGTGTCTTTTTAAAAAAGTTTGCATAATCTTTTTATTTTTATTTATATATCTGTTTAAGCTTTTTTTTTTTGTCAGTGTACTAGAAGGAATTCAGTTGATTACAACCCTTTCTGCGTGTTCTTTACATTACAATGGTACAACCCTGAATCCGATGGCGCAATACTACTACACCGTTCAACTCTGTAAAACTGAAACGAAGCTTTTCTGCTTTAAAAGGGTGCGATTTTCTTCTTATTCATATTTATATCGATTCTTTGCTTAAAAAAACTGAAGTAATTACGTGTTTACTTTTTTAATATCCTATTTTGCTGTGTCGGGGTATTTTACTAAAGTAAGTAACGCTTCATTATTTTTTAAAACTGTTTTTATTTCTTTGTTTTTTGATATTTCGTCGATATTATTTAGTTAGAGTGTTTAGCAGAAAAGCCAACAAACGACTACCCGAAAAAATAAATATACAAGAAATAAATGTTTCCATAGTCAATAAAAGTTCAGTTCATGTTTTTTTGTTTTGAAATAGTTTTAATGCTCTTTATTTGAAATAATTTCAACGAACCGAAATTAAAACGAAATTTGAGGCGATTACTACTTAATGAATTTTTGTATAAACTACACATGCCATAATCGAATATTCGTCAAGCACAAAATAACGGAAAACATTAAAATATGTTTATAAATATTTCTTACGTTGGCGGAACTCTCTTAAATTGTTAACACAGAATGCTTAGGTGCCCCTCCTTCAAATTGAAAACTAGGCTCTCCTTTTCAAAGTCGGTGTCATTTTGATTTTTTTTTAAAACCTGTTCGTGAATTAAAAAAATTACAAACTACTTAAAAATACAAACCAATAAACTTTTGTACCATAAAACTATCAAAATTAAAATATCAAATTTAAGCATATTTTACGACCTGGCAACGCCTGGCAACACTGGGCGACCTACTAGTATATATATATATATATATATATATATATATATATATATATATATATATATATATATATATATATATATATGCGTGTGTTACTATGTATATTTCTTTCAATATAAATCGATCAAATATCCATACTTGACACTCAGACAACAATTCCCCATCCACCAACACAGAGACAGAATAATCCATGAATCTTATCGGATTATTTTTACTTTCTAGTTTCCTTTCGTCTTCCGGTTTCAAACGTTGGACAAAATCTGCAATCCTTTGTTATCCACCGGAAGGAAACAATGATGCACACTGACAGCTACCGGAAGTAGAAAATCAATTATGGAAGCTCGTAGATAACAATATAGTCTTCATCAACTCTGATTGCAATCACACAATAATATGAGAAGGAAGAACCGGTCTGGGTTCGGGTTTAGGCATCTTGCACAGAAGTAAAGGTCACTGCTGATTAGTTTGGATGGACAGAACGAAACATTTCGAAGACTGAAGAATCAAATGATTTTCTTTTATGTTTTCTGTAAAGTGTTAAAATATTTAAAAATTCGTCCTATTATATATATATATATATATATATATATATATATATATATATATATATATATATGTATATATATATATATATATATATATATATATATATATATATATATATATATATATATATATATATATGCTAGCAGAAGTACGCGTCGTTGACTGGGTTAAAAACAGCCTACAGAAAATGGACTGTGATTGATGAAAGTAGGATAGGTTATGAAAAGGAGGGGGTTGTAAAGAGATAGGTTTTGATACTGAAGAATTTTACCCTAAGCAAAATATGATGAAAGTAAAGATAATTTTAGCGAAAATATATTTTTTAATATCAACTTTGTTTCCATTCGTAGCCAAGAGTGACCAACAAAATGATGTTTCCTTACAAAGAGAAAATGTTATATATATATATATATAATATAAATATACAAGAAATAAATATTACCATAGTACATAAAGGTTACTTTTATGGTAGAAAAGTTCATTGGTTTGTATTTTTAAGTAGTTTGTAAAAAAAATTTTTTTTTTTTAATTCACGAATCGTTTTAAAAAAATCAAAATGGCAGTGACTTTGAAATATAAAATATAAAAATTCATTTAAGTAGTTATCACCTCAAATTTCGTTTTAATTTCGGTTCGTTGAAATTATTTCAAGTAAAGAGCATTAAAAACTATTTCAAAACAAAAAAAAAGCATGAACTGAACTTTTATTGACTATGGTAACATTTATTTCTTGTATATTTATTTTTTCGGGTAGTCGTTTTGGCTTTTCTGCTAAATACTCTTACTAAATAATATCGACGAAATATCGAACAATAAAGAAATAAAAACAGTTTTGAAAAATAATGAAGTTTTCTTACTTTAGTAAAATAACCCGACACAGCAAAATGGGATATTAAAAAGTAAACACGTAATTACTTTAGTTTTTTAAAGCAAAGAATCGATACAAATATGAATAAGAAGAAAATCGCACCCTTTTAAAGCAGAACAGCTTCGTTTCAGTTTTACAGAGTTGAACGGTGTAGTAGTATTGCGCCGTCGGATTCAGGGTTGTACCATTGTAATGTAAAGAACACGCAGAAAGGGTTGTAATCAACTGAATTCCTTCTAGTACACTGACAAAAAAAAAAGCTTAAACAGATATATAAATAAAAATAAAAAGGTTATGTAAATGTCTTTAAAAAGACACGTAAGCAGGATTTTTTCCTTCTTTTGACACGATAACAAGTAACGTTCTTATTTTTTATTATTTATCTATTTATCTATTTTCGAAAGAGTGCCACGTGCAAGTGGAGAAGGAAAGAAAAAGAGTTATGCAAAATTTGTGTCGAGAATTGTGTAAAGTTCCGACTTTTTTTTTTGCTTTCACTTTAATAAGAACGTGAATTTATGAGGTGAATTTATTCGACAAAATCTGATTCAACTAAAAAAAAAATAAATAAAAGCTAACGTGAATTAAGATTAAAGTTAAGGTTTTATTGTGGAACCTCACCCCTTTTAAAAAAACATTGTTAAACTTTATGACATATTTACGTTCTATGGAGGTCAGGCGCGAACGAACACCCAATAATTTTATTATACCATATTTCTTCAAACTGAAACATAATTATCAAAGTATACTTAC
>NC_136504.1:101212318-101232318 GCF_053919585.1 Euprymna scolopes | reverse complement strand
ATATATGTATATATATATATATATATATACTGCGTATTTAGGTATTATGTTTTTATTTAGACAAGTATTGTTAAATATCACGAAGTGTTTTTGCTTAATGAGCTTTTTTATGTAATTTTTCAATGTTTCGAATTTTCGTTCTTATTCATCGATCAAATCTGTGCAAGTTTCATAGTCGTCTTCGTCCATCTGTTTTTTTTCTTTGGGTTATTTTTTGCAAGTACTTTCGTCTGAATTTCATCAGTTGTCTTCAGGCAGTTTTTGGTTACTGTTCATTTAAAACCTGGATGCTTTTATGTTCTTCAGTTAAAATTACATACTTGTCTGGATAAAATAATATATATATATATATATATATATATATATATATATATATATATATATATATATTATCATTATTATTATTATTATCATTATTATTATTATTATTATTATTATTACATTTTCGCCCCAAACAAGGCACAGTGCTTCAGGGACATAAGTTGCAGGGATACTATGTACGGAACTGAGCAACAAGATATCTGTTCACATTACACTTGAACTTCTGCATGTCAGTACAGTTGGGAAAACGGGAACCCGGAAGGAAATTCCAAAGTCTAGCAGCTCTAAGGAAGAAGCTATTAGACTAGACTGTTTTTCTACATCTAGGGATCTCTACTGTGTAGGGGTGGGACTTTGCTGCTTTTCAGGTTTGTTAGGGGTATTTACATTGAGGAGGTACAAGAACATGGTGAAAATATTTTTATTCAATATATTTCACCTTTATTAATACCAATCCTTTAATTTATGAAGCTTGATGTAGCTATAGAGCATATCACAAATAAATGTCAAAAAGTCTAGTTTCCAAATTCCAAGATATTGTCCATATTATCGTTTATTTCTTTAAGCATGTTATAATGTTCAATTCTTGACAGCACCTGTTTCGTAGTGCAGAATCATTCATGTAATTGTTTGTTTGTTTGTTTGTTTGTTTACTTGCCTCCTCACGAGGGCAGAGTTGGACACAAGGTCGGTTTTAAATGTGGGGGGGGGGGACCAGCTCCCCAAAAAGGAGCACTCTGATCAGTAACAAAAATAAAAAAAAAAATGTATCAGTCTTGAAGGATTATTCCTCCACTAACTGAGACCAAAAAAAATATTTTTTTGTTCACTCTGAAAATTTACAACCAAAACAGAAATAAACAAAAAATCAAGCACGAGGCCACTTAAAAATGGGGGGGGGGGTTATCTATGGTCATCTTCATCACTGCATCTCATTCACCGCAATACCTCAAGCACACCGGGGGTCGTCCTACCTAAATCACATTGTGTGTGTGTGTGTGTGTGTGTGTGTGTGTGTGTGTGTGTGTGTGTGTGTGTGTGTGTTTTGTTTTTTTTAAACATAAAATTTTATAAAAAATCGTTTGTTTGATTTTATTTCAATGGCTTGGGATGAGGGATAAAAGTCCAAAAAATACAATCAAAATGTTAGTAAGACCCTTCCAACCCTCTCTAGGTGGTAGAACGACAACTGTTTTTCGGCTTGGTGTTGGCCAAAAACAAGCATGTTGCTTTCTATATGGGGCTGAAATTCTAGACAGGATCAAAGAAGCTAGGGGGGGGGGGCTATGTGAAATTTCTCCAAGATTGCTTATTGGGGTAGCCGGGGACAAAAAAGAAAGGATCGGGGTGTGGGTATCAGATACTACACTTTGATCCTGGCCCGAAGGGCAAGAGTCATGTAATTATTATGTCGATTTTTTAATATATTCCTCTCTTACTCATCAAGAGAATAAGATCTCATCAACTTTAAAATAAAATAAAAGGAAGATCTATTTTTATTGGTTATTTTTTTTATTTACAAGGGAATCATCACTTATCAAGGCCCAGAGGCCACTCGAGGATAAGGGTTAAAGAGTGTACATGGTCAAAAGGACACTATCATAGTAATCACTAGAAGTGTAAATTTAGTAAAATTGGATAACTTAAGGGGAACGGCTCATCGGGAACTTGTTCACATTGGACTTGAAGACAGCCATATTGTAGTCAGCTGGAAAGCAGGCAAACGGAAGAGAGTTCCACAAGTGTGCAGTTCTAAGAAAGAAGCTTTGTTGATGGAATCTACGTTTAGATTTAGGCACAGATAAAGAGTGGGGAAATTATTGATAGTGTTTTCAGCCAAACAAGTGTTTCTCGTGAATGTTTGGCGAGGGGTGGGACCATAGATTGGAGCTCAGACGAGCACTTGCCATGAAAATAACGATAAAACAAAGATAGGCTCGCAACGTCTCTTTTGACATCCCCCACTAGGCTACGAAGTCTATTTTGAACTCTGTCAAGGCAGGATAAGGTATTCCTAGCAACTCCTGCTCAGGCGTGACAGCAATACTCCATCCTTGGACGTATCTGGCTCTTATATAGGTAGAGAATTGCATCAGCAGGTAGATATCTATTGGTTATTGTGATTCCTTTATTGTATTTCAGATGACCTCACATTTCCAAGACAGGTCTTAAGAAATTTTTGGAATATGACACATATTAACTGTTTTTTTTTTGTTTTTTTTAATTATTCATAAATTGTTTTATTTGTTTTTTACAAGCGTTTAAAAATTTTGCATGATTTTTTTTTTTTTTTTTCAGTTTTACAACCTTTCAATCTGACTCAGCCTCGGCCCAGAAAGCTTCCTGTTCCGGCCATGGTTTGTAATTTATGCATTTCGATTTTTTTATAATTATTATATTTCTCACATTCTTTAAGGGGGGGGGGGGTCAAAGTGAATACCGGAGTTCTCCATTCTCAATCTGCAGGCAGTTAAATTGTTGCCTAATCTTATAGCTACAAGAATCAGATACATCCCAAGATGGAGTACTGCTGCCACATCTTGGGAAGTCGCGCTCAGGGAACTCTTTGTTGTCTTAACAGAATTCAGAATCGACTTCGAAATCTAGTGGAGGATTATCTTTTACTCGTTACAGCCCTTTTCTCACAGAAGAGACCTTATTTTATATGAATATGAATATTAGTGCAAATACTAGCGGAGCATAATTTTTTTTTCTTGTCACTTTTGATGGGGCATGTACACTCGTTTTATTATAAAACTTTATAGAATATAGTTTTCAGCTCATATTCCATGCTTAACATTGTAAAGACTCCCTGATTGGTCCATATGATAGCCAATGAAGTCTAGCATGTTATGCATGGATCTGGTCTTCTTTGATAACAACAACCACCATACAAAACTTTAGTCTCATCAGCTGAATAAGTTATCCTCATCAGTAGAGCATAACTTTTTTTACTAACAATTCACCACTCATTAAGGCCCAAAAGTTACTCGAGGACAAAGATTAATGGTTTGTGTGAGGTCTGTAGTGAGAAAAAAACTTTGGGCTTTTTTATGCCAATTGCTAAAAAAATTATTACTTCAAGGTCAAAAATTTGTCAACAATAAGTGTTAGATGGAATAGTTTCTGACACAAAAAGCAGCAATTCTTCCCTCTTTGTCAGAAACATTGTTCATGGAATGTGAGGGCTAAAGGAAAAAATAAGGTAAGCACACTGTTGAAAGTAAATTCAAGATCTTGGTTGGATCTAGACTGAAATTGATTACTTGATGAGACAGTTTAACAAGAATTTGTTAACACTGGACTTGAAAACGATCATTCTGTAGCCAGCTGGGAAGTATCCCCGTGATATTGCGTTCCACAGACAGGCAGGTCATGGAAAGAAACTTTGCTCATGGAAGTTTCGTTTAGTTTTAGGTACACATAGGGAGTGAAGAAAATTATTTACAGTGGCTATAGCTAGACGAGTTCTTGTTGTGAATGTTTTACTAGAGGGAACAAGATATTGAAGTTCAGTGGCGAAAAAAACTAGCAGCCTCTCTCTCCTGTAAGAAAGAGACTTTGGAGAAGAGAAAAGAACATTTACCACTAGATTCTGAAGTCAGTTCTGTACTTTATCAAGATGTTGGATATTGACCGGGCAATGTGAAAAGGTGTGCTGGTCGATGATTTTTATGATTATTTAAGCCAAAAAGTTTTGTCAGCTAAAATATGTTTTAGAATAATAAAAAATATTTAGAATAAATATTTGTTTACATTAATTAATATAATAAATGCTGAATTAAAAAAAAAATGTTAGCATAACAATTTAGTTGACAGCTTAGAAATAATGACATAAAAAAATTTGGTGATTATCTTAGTGACGTATACTAATGACGTCATTTAGAGCGGGAAATTATTTTTTTGGAGATACGTGAAAATTAGAGAAAACAGTAGGAGCGAAGAGAAAGGTAGAAAGAGACGGTTAATGGCTCCGAGTAGAGAAGGTCAAAAATGGCGATAGTCAGAATCTGCGTGCAACTTTCCAAGAGGGGAAAAATCACTTTGGAATAAAAAGTTGCTGAAAATAAAACCCGAGGCTCTGTCGTTCTTGGGGAGAATTTTCATTGCAGATTTTCCATCAAGACATGATGCAAAATGGACCAAATATGTTTCCCGATGAGCCAGATGTTGAAACTCCAAATAAATGTTATTCGTTCTTTGTGTTCTAAAGGTATTTATGTATATTTTTGTCCCGTCCTGAACTGTATTTAAATGTACATACACACACAACGAACTTTAGATAGACGATCACACACACACACACACACACACACACACACACACACACATACACACACATATATATATACGTATACATACACTTACATACAATCACAACACTAGACGGTCATAGATACATGTATATCTATATATCTATAAAAGTGAACGTGTCTGCTTGTGTGTGTGTGTTTGTGTGTCTGTGGACATTTCCCTATGCAATAACTCTGTCAATTTTAAGTCTACAGACTCGAAATTTGATATACAAGGTACTAAAATTTGAGAAAATCTTTGTAACCCGTTCTCGGTCAGAAATTTGGCTGTTAAGGGGTCAAAGTTCGACGATTTGACCTTTGAGAACTCTACCAAACTCCTCCGCCAATTTATGATCTAAACACTTGAAATTTTAGATATAGGTTCCTTGGACATGGATCTAACTTAATCACTTGATTTGAGCCCAAACAATAAATTTTAACGGGTTATAATAGGGGTCAAAGTTTAAAAAAATTGACCGCTCTTTTTTTTTTTTTTTTTTTTTTGCTGAACATACACCTCAATACACCCGGGCAACGCCGGGCTGAAATGCTCTTATAATATAAACACATAAATATATACCCAGTTTACATCCACTAGATTATTACTGTCAGGGTAGAAACAAGTGTTCTGAGTGGCACCTCCTAAGATGTGGCAATAACATTCTATCTTTGGCCGTATCTTGATCTCATGCAGGTAAAGGATTTTATAATGACTTCTTACGGTATGGAAAAGTAAGACCCAGATAAAACTTTTGCTTATTCTTACGTTGTTAGGCAGATGTATGCAATCATGCTACTGATTTATATCTTTATTCTTACTATAACCAGAGGGGGGGGGAGCGGTGACTGAATGGATGTGCCAAGTTCCAGAATTAAGGCTAAATATTAATTAAAAGAAAGAACTGTAATATATATATATATATATATATATATATATATATATATATATATATATATATATATAATATATATATATAATATATATATATGTATATGTATATTTATATGTATATATATGTATGTATATGTATATATATATGTATATATATGTATGTATATATATATGTATATATATATATATATATATATATATATATATATATATATATATATATATATATATATATATATATATATATATATATATGAGCAAACAGTTAATAAAATCCATGGAATAATTCATTTTTTTCCCCCTTGTACACATTTTTATGAATTATTCCATGGATTTCTGCCTTTGGATTATTATGGACCATCTTCTTCCGATTACAAGATTTCCTTGGATCTTACTTGTACAATTGGAAATTCTTTTAACTTTCTTGAAGTTATACATTTGGATTTTACCGTCACTGGATTTTTTATCTTCCACCAGACTATCCATTCATGTGTAATCATCTTTTTCTTCACCATATTCCCTCTGCTTCACAATTTTTTTTGTTTTCAAGTAAGATCTTTGACTTGCTTGTTGTTTCATCAAATACTTCTGCATGCAAAATCCGATCCTGCATTTTGCTAATTCCTACACTCTGATGAGAAGGAAAGTATTTCTTCGAAACTCCGCGGATTAAGGACTATCCACTTATCTAGTGTTTCCTTTTCAGATTAAATATGTTTTTAACTCATTTCAAAGTGTTTTTTAACATGTTTTATTAACTGCTTGTTCATATTATAAGCTCTATTTCCTATTTGGTTTTATCGAGCTTTAACATCTGGCTGAGATAACTTTATAAATATTAATTCTTTAATATTTATAATATACTTTAATTTTACCATCTTGGATCATTTTGGTAAATTTAATTGTCATTTTTATTTTATATATATATATATATATATATATATATATATATATATATATATATATATATATACACAACATGATATATATATATATATATACACAACATGAATTGGATCAATAAAAGTGAAACATTCCAGAATCCAGTTTGTTTCACTTACGGTGTTGGCAACGTTCGTGTTGCCCCTCTTGTCTTTCTGAAAATAATTCTAACTAGAAAGATATCCAGGAAACCAATGCCAACAATAGAATCACCTGAAGAAGGTCGGAGGTTACATCGACCGAAACAGTGTTATCATAACGTTCAAGGCGGAAGCAGTAGTCCGAAGAATTCGAATAATACGAACAGATGCCAAACGGATGTAAGATCGAATGTGTTGATGATGAAGATGATCGTTATCATTGCTTACAGATTTGTATGTTAATGCCCTCCTCTCTCAGGCAGTGTCGCCATTCATATGCGTCTCAAAAAACGGAGAAAACTGCATTCTTTGCATCCTTTTCTTCTTCAGGCTGACAGATCATTTACAATTTTTGTATTATGCAGGTCCGATATTCAAATCGGTCCGATGACGTCACGAATTAACGATTCAGTCATAGGATAGCCTCAAGTCAGAAATGAACACATCATTCTTATCTACATATCTTTATTAGCAGGAAACCCGGCATTGCCCGGTCGTAAAATATGCTTAAACATGATATCTTAATTCATGCAGATTCGATATTTCTTATTATATTTATTGATTATTATATTGTACCCAATATATGGTGATAATTTCAAAAATAATCTTTTTATTAAAAATGAATTGAGTGCCATATCTGTACTAGCAGGCCGTCCTGCATTGCCTGGTTGTAAAATACGCTTAAAATCTTAACTCATGCAGCTTCCATATTTCTCATTATAAAGCCAATACTTTATTGATTATTATATTGTGCCCAATATATGGCGATGATTTTAAAAAAAAAATTTTTTAATTAAAACTGATTTGACTGCACAAGCAGGCAGTCTTGCATTGCCCGTTCATGAAACGTGCTTAAACGTGATATCTTAACTAATGCAGATTTCTGCTATATTTTTATATTCCAACCACCCCCTGCCTGACTTTCCTTTGCAAACAGACGCTACGCTAGACGATCTAAAAATCACCCCTGCTCAGGTGCATGCTATCATAAAAAAACCTTGACACTTCAAAAGCATGTGGACCCAATCTCATCCCAGCTGTGCTATTAAAAAAATGCTCAGCCGAAGTAGCTCCAGTTCTCTCCAAACTCTATAACAAATGCCTTAATGAATCTTGCTTTCCAGGCTGTTAGAAAACTTCTTCTGTGGTACCAGTATTAAAGAATTCTGGCGAAAGAACTGACCCATCAAATTATCGCCCCATTAGCCTCCTCCCACTTTTTGCCAAAATATTTGAGACCATAATTAACCATGCTCTAGTTCATCACCTTACAAATGCTAAACTTCTGACTGACAAACAATATGGATTTAGACAAGCCCATTCCACAGCAGACATCCTCACTGTAATCTCTGAACATATATACCATTCACTGGACAAAACGTGGGAGGGCAGAGCGGTAGCTCTAGATATATCTAAGGCTTTTGACAGGGTATGGCATGAGGGTCTCCTCAGGAAAATCAGATCATACGGTATCACTGGTAGAATACTTAGCATAATTAAATCCTTAGATAAGAGAAAAATCCAGGTTGTCCTCGACGGTCGTACTTCTAAACAATATGATATAAATGTGGGAGAGCCTCAGGGGTCTATCCTTGGACCTCTATTGTTCCTAATATTCATTAATGACCTCCCCGACAAAATTGCCTCTTAGATGGGTATATATGCTGATGACACCACACTCTATAACAGGCATGACAGGAAAACAAATGAACACATATCTAAAGAAATGGCAAAAACACAAGAGGATAACCTCCAATCTGTAGTGGAATGAGGACAAAAATGGATGGTCACATTCAATACTGCCAAGACTAAAATGGTTTCCTTCAATAATTACAAAAAACCTTCTCTGCCACCAATAGCAATGGCCAGTGACTCTTTGTCTGAGAGTACATCTTTCAAACTGCTTGGCCTAACGTTCACAGGAAACATGAGTTGGAACAATTACATTGAAAGCATTGCCAGGACCGCTGCAAAGAACGTAGGCTCTCTCTACTGTGCTAGAAAACTACTAACACCCGAAAGTATCCTGTACCTCTATAAGGCCACCATTCGCCCATGTATGGAGTATTCCTGTCACATTTGAGCTGGTGCATCTGCTACTAGTCTCTAGCTCCTAGACAAGGTTCAAAAGAGAGTCGCCAATCTGATAGGCCCTGAACTGGCATCTAAGCTTCAGCCTCTGTCCCATCGACGAAACGTTGCATCCCTGTGCTTGTTCTACAAGTATTTTAATGGTAAATGCTCTGACGAACTGCAGACACTTGTACCCCCACGACGTAGACACCCTCGACAAACCCGACAGGCAGCTAAATCCCACCCCCACACAGTAGAGATCCCTAGATGTAAAAGATCTTTCTACTCCTGTACTCTTTCTACTCTGCTGTAAATCAACATGCTGTAAATCAACATGCTGTAAATCAACATGCTGCCACTTGCAATTTTGTAGACTATGCGAGCCTATTCTAGTCTCACGCAAAAACACGCGTTCACATCTCAAGCTATATTACTTGTCATATACATACGCGCAGAAAAACATATGTGCGCACGTCCACACACGTACATATATTCACGTTCACGTATATACACTCACATTCACGTGTATACACACACACACGCTGACGTACACACATGTACTCACATACGCGCACACGTATGCACACATGGGCAACGTCACTTCCCCCTTTCAAAGGAAATCCACACAATCTGATATAAATGAAACTGGAAGAATTTTATAAAACTATTTTAATATAAAGCTCTCTGATTGGTCAGTCAAAAACTCGTTTGCATTATCGCAACACGCTAAGCAAAATTCATGTAAATTTATTTCAGAAAAATCTGATATCCAATACTTTTACGTTTTTTAATTCATATGTTTCCTTAAATATAAACTTTCTAAACTTTAATTTTGTAATTTGTTGTGAAGGAACATAACTGGCTATACACCGGTTACAAACTGTATATATATATTGGACTGTTTGGCAGACAGCGGCAGACAGCGGCAGACAAGCAGTCGCAGTAAGACGGATAGTCTTACGTGTTGATTATCAGACTTTCTTCCCCATACTTGTTACTATGTACTTCTATTTACCTTAGGCGAGCAGCCTTACGTTTCTGTATTATAAATAAACCCCATTACACATACCACTCGGTGTAACTCACGTTTGTCTTTATTTCCTAAGTATTTAGGAATATAACAATGGCGACGAAAGGATGTTCTTTCTCTTAACAGAGATAAATTACCGTACCAAGGACTGTGTACAATGCAAGGATTTTTGGTTTTACGAAAAAAAAAAACTACACAAGGATTTTTGACCACGTGCGTCAATGAATTTAAAAATTTTTCCTACCTAAAGTAGCGAAAAGTACGGATTTTTCTTCGTAAAGAACTCACAAGAAATTATAGAAACATGTTCAAGGTAAAGTGGAATTTATATTTATTTTGACAAGTAAAAAAAAAAAAAAAAAAAAAAAAAAAATGGTCGCAAGTTGAATTCGAAACTACACTAAAGGATTACGAGTTTCGAAAGAAAAAATATAAATACAACGACTATTGTACCATTTTATGCCACGTGGGAACGGCAGCCATATATTTTTTTTTTTTTTGGAAAATTAATTGTTTGTTATTGCCTTTATATAAATAATTGGAACTATTTGTCGTGGGAAGTAAGAAATATTTTGTGTATGAACTTACGTTGTTGAAAAAAAAAAAAAAAAAAAAAAAAGAATTATTTTACAAAGCCTGTTGAATTACTATGGATGAACTTTGTTGAAACGTGTTGTGTCTGCATATTGCTACTAATTTACGATATACGTAAATTTACGATTTTTCTTTGGAATTATTGTGTAGAATTCGAAAAGACATTTTTGTACTAGAAGCTAACATGGAACAATTAGCAGAGTTAACTAAGGCTCTAGCCCTTAGCATCCAGGAACAGACAAAAATGACTCAACAATTTTTAGCGCAACAACAACAACAACAACAAATTCAACAACAACAGCTACAGCAACAGCTGCAACAACAACAAGAAAGAACACAAAAAACTTTAGAGGCACAACAAGAACAAACAAACATACTACAACGACAAATGTCGACACAGCAAAAGAATTTAGAAAAGCTAATTCTAACGTCGACCGGGAAGAAGACTAATTTTTCTGCCGAGGGTATTTCAAATTCACTAACGGAATTTCGTTACTCCCCGGATACTGGTGTTACTTTCCCTGCATACTACAGAAGATACGAAACAATTTTTACGAAAAGATGTTTAGACTGGACCGATGAGGAAAAAGTTACCCTGCTACTACAAAAACTGGGTACTGATGAAAACACCAAGTATGCAAATCTAATTCTACCAAAAAAACCGGAGGAGGTTTCGTTCGAGGAAACAATTAGTACCTTGTCGAAAATATTTGATAAAAGGGATAGCCTATTTCACTCTAGATACAAATGTTTGAACATTCAGAAGGCAGAAGCTGAAGACTATCTAGAATATGCTTGCACTGTGAACTGTTTATGCGAATCATTTAAATTGAATGAAATTTCCGCAGACCAATTTAAATGTTTAATCTTTGTACAAGGTCTCACAGCACCAAGGGACAAAGATATACGTTCACGGATCCTAACAATTATGGAGGCGGATCCTAACATAACATTGCAAAAAGTCACTGAAGAGTGTCAACGTCTGATTAACATAAAGAAAGACAACACTCGCATTGAAGAGAAAAATATTTTTAAGGTGCAGCAAGTAAAAAGGCAAGGGACCACAAGAAAGTCCAGGTTCCAAGAACACAGGATCCTTAAAGGATACAAAGACCCAAAGCTAAAGTGTAAATGTTGTGGTAGTTTAAGACACAACAATAAGACCTGCTGGTTTAGGAACAAAATATGTTATGAATGTGGTCTCAGAGGTCACAAGGGAACATACTGTGCCCAGAAGAAAAGACAAGGGACCGATAATGTAAATACGCTTCGCATGAATAAAGAAAAAAGCTGCGAAAGACGGAAATATGTTGATGTTCGGATAAATGGACATCTGGTTACATTGCTTCTGGATAGCGGTGCAGATATTAGTATTATAAATGAAGATATATGGAAAAGGATAGGTCGACCTGAATTAACGAAAGCCAGAAAGACGGCGAGAAGTGTGTGCGGCAAAAGATTAGAGTTCAAGGGAGAATTAAAATGCAAAGTGACATTCGCTAACCAGACTCATAAATCCAAAGTGTACGTCGTACCAGGAAAGAATACATGCCTGTTTGGGGTAGATTGGATTGTCCTGTTTAATTTATGGGAGAAACCCATAAATTCGTTTTGTAACGTTTTAACTGCAGAAAAAGCAAACCAAAGGGAAGACTTCCTGAAGGATTTGAAAACTGAATTTCCCAATGTTTTTGCCGAAGGACTAGGACTCTGTATTAAGACAGAGGCAAAATTTGAATTAAAGAAAAATGCCACTCCAGTATTCAAACCTAAAAGGAATGTGCCTTTTTCAGCGATGGACGCAATCGAAAAAGAGTTGGATAGACTTCAACAACTGGAAGTCATTGAAAAAGTTAACCACACAGATTGGGCAAGTCCAACCGTGTATGTAAAGAAAAAAAATAACAGAATAAGGGTCTGTGGAGATTTTTCAACGGGTTTAAATGACTGTCTATTGGACCATAATTATCCCCTTCCGTCCGCAGAAGATCTGTTCTCTAAGCTTAACGGAGGAAAAATTTTTTCTAAGATAGACCTCTCAGATGCTTACTTGCAAATTAAGATCAGCGATGAATGCTCCAAATACTTAGGCATAAATACTCATAAGGGCATTTTTAAGCTAAAGAGGCTTCCTTTTGGATTAAAGGTTGCTCCTGCTATTTTCCAGCAAATTATGGACACGATGCTGGCAGGGTTGGAATTTTCAATGGCCTACCTTGACGATATCCTAATTAAAAGTGAAAATTTGCAAGATCATAAGAAGCATGTAAAAGAAGTATTCAAAAGAATACAGGAATTTGGTTTTAAATTGAGCCCAGAAAAATGCGATTTTTTTATGAAAAAAATTAAATATCTAGGTCAAATAATCGACAAAGAGGGTCGAAGACCGGATCCACAAAGGACTGAAGCAATTGAAAAGATGCCTGCTCCAGATTCAGTGACAAAATTAAAATCGTTTTGGGGATTAGTTCAATACTATGCAATTTACATCCCTAACATACATAATTTAAGAGCTCCTCTTAACGAGTTACTGAAAAAGGGTGTTAAATGGAACTGGAATAAGGAATGTGAATCTGCTTTCCAAAATATCAAAAGATGTCTACTGTCAGACTTAGCATTGGCACATTTCAATCCAGAAAAGGAACTAATACTAGCAACGGACGCCAGTGATTACGGTGTTGGCGCTGTATTACTTCACAAGTATGAGGATGGTAGGACAAAAGCTATCGCCCATGCTTCAAGAACGTTGGTTGCAGCGGAGAAAAATTACAGCCAAATTGAAAAAGAGGCGCTGTCGATAATATTTGGAATTACAAAGTACAATCGATTTCTCCATGGACGATCTTTTATTTTGCAAACCGACCATAAACCCCTACTTACCATATTTCGATCAAAGAAAGGCATTCCCACACATACTGCGAATCGATTACAGCGATGGGCTGTAACCCTCTTAAACTATCAGTTTAAGATGGAACATGTATCCTCAAAAAAGTTAGGACACGCAGATGCATTATCACGGTTGATCCCTAAAAGAAGCGAAAGTTTCGAAGAAACGGTAATTGCTGCGCTTAAAGACGAAAGTGAATGTACAAGTTCAATGTGTAATATGATACGTGAACTTCCGGTAACTTTCGAAAAAATAAAAAAAGAGGCAGTAAATGACATTTTCATTAAGAAAATGAAAAATCAATTGGGATGGATAAAAAAAAATAAAAAAGGTAGATCAAACAACGCCTTTTTCCATCTGTGAAGATGTGCTCATGTATGGTGAGAGGATCGTAATTCCACTAACGTTACAGAGGAAAATTCTGAAGGAATTTCATACAGGTCATCCGGGCATTTCGAGAATGAAATCCCTTATGAGAGGATATGTGTACTGGCCTGGTATGGACAAGGAAGTTGAAAAATGTGTCAAGACATGCAGAGGATGTCAATTAGCAGCTTGAGATCCTCCAGTAAAAACGACGCCATGGCCAAAGACGGACCTACCCTGGTCACGTCTGCATATTGATTATGCGGGACCTATAAATGGTTATTTTTACTTGATTATTGTAGATTCTTTTTCAAAATGGCCAGAAATATTTAAGTTTAGACATCCAACAGCAAAAAACACTGTGAGTGCGCTTAATGAAATTTTTAGCCGTTTTGGAGTGCCAAAAACCTTAGTGAGCGATAATGGAACAGCATTTACTGCTCATGAATTCAAAGAATTCTGTGACTCACTAAATATTCTACATATGACAACACCTGTGTACCATCCACGATCGAATGGGTTGGCCGAAAAATTTGTAGATACGTTTAAAAGGGCACTTAAGAAAAATCTTACTACGGACACAGACGAACAATGTATTCAAACATTTTTAGCAATTTACAGGGTGACACCAAATCCTAATAATAATGTCAATTCTTCCCCGGCTGAGCTAATGTTTGCAAGAAAGATAAGATCTGTCTTCGATAGGCTGCTACCAGAGAAAAAGAAAGTTTTCAAAAAAGAAAACCTTAATACCAAGTGCTTCTCCCCAGGTGAAAATGTATATTTCAAAAATTTTCAAAATGGACGAAATCAGTGGGTTGAAGGTATTATCAAAAAAAGGATTGGGAGCATGGTCTATACCATCCAAGGATTAAGTTTGTCTGCAAAAGACACAGAAATCAAATACGTCCCAGACTGTCTCCAAATGTGGAAGAGACACCAATGGAAACATTGTGCGATATTTTTGATATACCAAAACCAGCGTGTGTACCGCAAACAATGAATATTTCGCCTGAACCGACCATACGGGCTGGACAGAAACCTTTACCCCGGGTAACGCTGACCAGAAGGAAAAGCGCAAGAAAGAGAAAAGTTACCAGGAGATTAAGCCCTGACCCTAAAAGGAAGAGGTATTTAAGCTAAAATCAGGAAGATTTCAGCTTCAGGGGGAGGTGTTGTGAAGGAACATAACTGGCTATACACCGGTTACAAACTGTATATATATATTGGACTGTTTGGCAGACAGCGGCAGACAGCGGCAGACAAGCAGTCGCAGTAAGACGGATAGTCTTACGTGTTGATTATCAGACTTTCTTCCCCATACTTGTTACTATGTACTTCTATTTACCTTAGGCGAGCAGCCTTACGTTTCTGTATTATAAATAAACCCCATTACACATACCACTCGGTGTAACTCACGTTTGTCTTTATTTCCTAAGTATTTAGGAATATAACATAATTATTACTCCAAATATAATTTAGAATAGGAATAGGAATATACTGACCAAATTTTAGGTAAAATCTGGAACCCTAATTAAAGTTATGAAGAATAAGGCCGATAGCCATTAGTCGCATGCTCTCGTGTAATGAATGAATGCGTGAATGTAGGATTGGCATGAAATTTTTAAAGATAAACTAAAATGACCGAAAAATGGGCTGAAATGACTTAAATAAATAAAAAGTAAATGAATTAGAATGACTTTTTAATGAACTTAAAGATGAATTGAATGACCTTAAGAATGAATTGAATGCTTAAAAATAACTGGAATTCTTCAAAAACAACTTGAATGATCTGGAGAATGGCTTGAATGGCTTTAAGACTGACTGGTTGTAAAGTGGGTGATCATTTTACATTAAATTAATACAGAAAAGTGATCCTCCACTTTATATCACAATAAGTACAGCATGTAGTAAGAACAGATACTACACTTTGATCTTGTTTATATATTTTATTGAGAAAGAAAAAATTGAACATAAAAAACGTACAAAAAATTCAATTCAACAAAATTAGGCACAAGGTCCTACAAGAAATTGGGAGGGGGAGGGTACAGGGTCTTTTTGACTATGTAACAGATGAGACTTTGAAGTCTTACTCTTGACTGGCAACATTTACCAAAATACCTCAATCACTCTGTGGATCCTAATCTAACTAATAACCCCAGCGTTCAATGTAAAATTTAACTATGTACAATTTGTATATTCATTTCTGTATGTTGTGTGTGCATTTTTTTTTTTTTTTTTTTTTTTTTGTGTGTGTGTGTATGTGTGAGAAAATAAAGTTCGATTTCATTAGAAAGAGTTCTTGAATTAAATGGCATAAAATGTTCGTGGAGTGGGAAAAAACTAATGAAAATGTTCATTTCAAAAATAAGGAAAAAACTACTAATGTGTTGTTAGTAAGACCCCCCTGTACTATTCTATGTGGCTAGATCCCCCACTGTTTTCCGGGGAACCGAAAACAAGCAGAGCATCCCTAATGGGGTTTGGGGAAGTCGCCTTAATGGAGGTGGGAGAAAATAAAGCAACGGATGGAGGGGGTAGGAAGGTGACCTCTGAGTTGGGGGATGACCGGGAGCATCAGAAAATAAAGATGAGGAGCAGGGGGGTTGGGCAGACTCAGAGGTTCTCTAATACCAAAAAATAAAATCAGGAACAGGATCTCATTTGTACCACCAGTCAAGAGTTACTTTACTGAACTTATAATGCTAACCTAGGCGGGATGGGTTCCGTAGGACCCAGCACCGCCCATGCCATGCCTAAGGAGGGAACACGTATTGAAACTTGGCTCCTCGACGGATGCACAAACTAGTGCTGTGCACCCACCTCTTGTCAAATTCCACTCTAGGCAACCTCTTCCAATCGCATCTGATCTTTACTTTAAGCAAATGTTTAAAGTAAACGATCAGATCCCGATCAGGAACAGATGTCCCTTCGTGGACCAACTTGAGGCGCGCGATCCAAATGGTCATGCGCGCTACTGCTAGGATCGCCAGGAAAACCAAACTTTCCTCCCTGGGGAACGGCGGCTCCATGTTGTACACAAAAGTTCCTACGTCGAGATCGAGCAGACACTCGGCATCGATGCGAGCTGTTACCCCCTCGACGTACCTTAATAGGGGCTGTATCCGGCTGCAACTAAAAAATGCGTGCTCGATTGTTTCGGGCTCGCGTTCGTCACAGCACGGACAGAAGCGGCTGGTATGTTCTTTATACCGGAAAAGTATGTCGAAGAGGGGCAGCGCATTTCGGACCAGTCGCCAAGTCAGGGAGAATTCCGAGTTATTCAGAATCTCCCGTCCCGGCGCCCAACGCCATTGAGAACGGACAACCTCCATCGACCATCCCATCCGCCTACAAAGTGGATCCTTCGCGGTTCCCTCCACTAAATCCCGATACAGTTTCTTCCTTGGCTGATCGAGGACATTGGTCCCCGGCAAAGCTCTAAGAGCGGTTCGGCATTCGGAGAAGAACTTGGACTCCCCCTTCGGTCTACGACGACCTTCTACCGAAGGGTTGGGTTTGAGATTGGGAAACGAGTTCTCAACCACAGGGACCCAAGGAGCGTCTCCTTCAAGCGAACGACCCAGGAAAGCCAATCTCTCGGCGTTTCTATGACACAAGAGACTGGGCTGACCCAGGCCTCCCTCGCTCGGATTTTGAACACAGACCTCTCTGCAGACATAATGCTTACCCTCGTTCCACAAAAGTGAATCGAGGCGCCCTTGTAAGCGGGTTAGTCGTTCTGCAGGGAGAGGAAGTACAGACAAACGGTAAAGGATGAGCGGAAAGACGTATGTAGCACACGCCTCCGCCCGACCCTTCAAGGACAATTTCCTTCCAATCCAAGTCTTTACTGACGATTTGACCTTAGACTGTACTTCCGACCAATTCTTTTCCAGCTGAAGTCCCGGTCCAAACCAGACACCGAGAATGCGGACCGGTCCATCGGTCCAGCTGAAAATACCTGGAAGCGAGTTTACCCCGGTCCAGGCCCCCAACCGCAGGCCAACAGACTTGCTATGGTTGAAGATGGCCCCTGTTACTTCTTCGTATCGAGCGAGCGCCTCGACCACCGCTTGAACATCCGTGAGGCAAGACACGAACACGGTGACGTCATCGGCGAACGCGGAAACCCTGGCTCGTGTGCCTCCAGGGAGAGCTATTCCGCGCAGGACTGGTGTAGCCGCCTCGTCCCTTAACTTGCGAAGGAGGGGTTCCAACGCCAGGACATACAACAGAGGCGACAGCGGACAACCCTGTCGCACCGACCGAGAGACAGCGAATGACTCCGACAGCTTACCGTTGATCTGCACCGCTACCATCGGCCTGTCATACAGAACAAAAATCCACTTGCGGAAGCCCGGATTAAATCCGGCGGCCTCTAGCACAGATCCTAGGAACCGATGGTCGACCCTATCGAATGCCTTGGATTGATCCAAACTGATCAGCGCGGCTTCGGCGTCGTCTTCTGTCCCCTCTATGATCGAGCGTATCAAGTGCAAATTGTCTTGAATCGATCTCCCCTTCACAGCATAAGTCTGGTCCGGTTCGATCAAGTCAGTGATGACAACCTGCAAGCGATTCGCAAGAATCTTTGCCAAAATCTTTAACTCTGTGTTTAGCAGAGTCAAGGGCCTAAAATCATCAAAGTTTTCCCTCCCACCATGCCGTTGACCTTTCCTCAGCAATGTGATCACACCCTTGGTCACCTGTCCAGGGATGGAACCCTGGGCAAACCAATGGTTGAACATATCCTTCAGAATAGGGACCAACATGGGCGACAGCCTCAAGTAAAACTCGTAGGGTAAACCATCAAGCCCCGGGGATTTGTTATAGCCGACCTGCTTCAACGCAGTAATGACCTCATGTTCAGTAATAAGACCATCACAGCTAGCCGCCCGAGCCGCCGTGAGGCGGGGCGAGTCAGCCAAATAGCTGCCAAACTCATCAACCCTGAGTCCGGGTAGTTGGGTGAAGCGCACCGATAGATGCTCCCGAAACCCCTCGCAGATCTCCCGAGTCGATACTAAGGGGTGTCCTTCCAGGTTATGTACTTTACGAATGTACCCATCCGAACCGCGCCTTAAAGCAGCCTTACGCTCAACAGCGTCAACATTCACAGCCTCGTTAGAAACTTTGTTTAACCTAGCCCTAACTACTTGACCTTCATACCTCTCGCTAGCCAAGCAGTTGAGATCTTGTTTAGCTAGTGCTAACTCTAGGGGTCCCCCCCCCTCCACCGCCCGGGTCAGCTTATCCTCTAAACGCTTCTTTGCCTTAGCCTTATCTATCGCGAGGCGTTGGCTATACTGGACAGAGAAGCGCCTAATTTTGGCCTTGAGACTAACCCACCACTTACTCCCTGTAACCGCCCCCACTAAAGCCCGCTGAATTAGCTCAGTGACCTTCAACCGGTAGTCCTCCAGCTCCAACAAGGTGCTGTTGAACTTCCAGTATCCAGCCAGTTTAGGCCTAGCGCTTAAGCTCAAACGGGCCATAACAAGTTTATGGTCCGAGTGTCCTAGCAAGTGGAACGTGGGGCAAGATAGGAAGTCTACATCGCCTCTTCTAACTAACATCCGATCCAAGTAAGTGCTTGGATGGGAAGGCACTACAGGATGCCACGTCCACATCTCCCGCCCCGGATGATCCAGACGAAATCTGTCGACGAGATCGCACGAGGCCATCAGGTCAGACAGACTGCTGTCACACCACGCCGACCCGCTAGTCCCCCCGACCTTATCTATTTTGGGATCAAGGATTGCATTCCAATCCCCCATTAAAACTAACCGTTCCGGATCCACTAAGAAGCCCTCCAACCGTCGAAAAAAGGTTGCCCTCTCTACAGCAGCATTGGGAGCATAAACAGCAACAATCCGAAAAACACTACAATTAACAGCAACATCAACAACAAGCGCCCGCCCGTCCTCGCCTGCGTGAACAACATTCACCGACGCTGACAGAGTGCGACTCACTAGCAAGGAGATTCCACGACTATAGGTATTGCCATATGCTGAGTAGACATCGTAATCGTTTACCAGCACCTGACAATCCCCGTCACAAACAAAGTGGGTCTCCTGGATAGCGGCAATATCTACCTTGAGGGACACCAAGTCTCTCACAACGCGCGAGGCCTTGCTTCGACACCTGATGCCCCTCACATTCAATGTAGCCAAGTTCAAAGACATGATCACTTACCTCAAGCACTGTCACAGACGGGTCTGAAATCCTGGGCAGTGAGGACATGGCAGGCCTGGCCAAGGCTGCCGGTAAGTAAATCCGATGAAGGTGATCCATCCTTGGCCACGCCCCCCACGTCCAGGGGGAAGGTTAGTTTGAGTGCCCTGTATAGCGATGGGTGTACATACATGGGGATTCTACCCTCACATTTAAAGAAAATGTTGGTCAGTGAAGGATGGTCCCTATCCACCAGCTGCTGGCCTGGGATCGCATTCTTCGC
>NC_136504.1:101172318-101207318 GCF_053919585.1 Euprymna scolopes | reverse complement strand
GATGATAGCGTAGAGAAAGGCTAGCAAAGTCTCTTCTGTGAGAAGGAGGTAGTGTGACACCATGTTCTAACGAGGTCATTGAGTGCTGGAGAGGTAGGAAAAGAGCAAATGATAAATGACAAAAAAAAAAAAACAAAGACAAAAGAAAAGGAAGTAGGTTTAGCGAATAATAAATGGATAAGAATTTGTTCTTAATGCACACAAAGAGAAATAATAGTAGTAGGGTTTAAATCAGGGTGTGACAAATGACTGGGTGACCGAATGACTGGTAGGTAGGGAACAGTAGGAACCACACTTGATGAGGGTGAGGGTCAGTTGGACGCTTAGTTAGTTGAGGCCTGAATGCTGCCGCAGACAGTTGGATTTTGGATACAGCCGAGGACAGTTAATCGCTCAGGGGTTCTGAGGGAGATTGGGAAGTGAACTGACAGCAAGTGACTGACACAGCCTCGACAGGACGTGCTCAGCCGAAGTAGCTCCAGTTCTCTCCAAACTCTATAACAAATGCCTTAATGAATCTTGCTTTCCGGGCTGTTGGAAAACTGCTTCTGTGGTACCAGTATTAAAGAATTCTGGCGAAAGAACTGACCCATTAAATTATCGCCCTCTTAGCCTCCTCCCACTTTTTGCCAAAATATTTGAGACCTTAATTAACCATGCTCTAGTCCAGCACCTTACAGATGCTAAACTTCTGACCGACCAACAATATGGATTTAGACAAGCCCGTTCCACGGCAGACATCCTCACTGTAATCTCTGAACGCATATACCATTCACTGGACAAAGCGGGAGAGGGCAGAGCGGTAGCTCTAGATATATCTAAGGCTTTTGACAGGGTATGGCATGAGGGTCTCCTCAGGAAAATTAGATCATACGGTATCACTGGTAGAATACTTAACATAATTAAATCCTTCTTAGATAAGAGAAAAATCCAGGTTGTCCTCGACAGTCGTACATCTAAACAATATGATATAAATGCGGGAGTGCCCCAGGAATCTATCCTTGGACCTCTGCTGTTCCTGATATTCATAAATGACCTCCCGACAAAATTGCCTCTGAGATGGGTATATATGCTGATGATACCACACTATATAGCAGGCACGACAGGAAAACAAATGAACATATATCTAAAGTAATGGCAGAAACACTAGAGGAAGACCTCCAATCAGTAGTGGAATGGGGACAAAAATGGATGGTCACGTTCAATGCCGCCAAGACAAAACTGGTTTCATTCAATAATTACAAGAAACCTTCTCTACCACCTATAGCAATGGCCAACAACTCTTTATCTGAGAGTACGTCTCTCAAGCTCCTTGGCCTAACGTTCACAGGAAACATGAGTTGGAACAATTACATCGAGAGCATTGCCAGGGCCGCTGCGAGGAAGGTGGGCTCTCTCTACCATGCTAGAAAACTTCTAACACCCGAAAGTATCCTGTACCTCTATAAGGCCACTATTCGCCCATGTATGGAGTATTGCTGTCATATTTGGGCTGATGCATCGGCTACTAGTCTCTCGCTCCTTGACAAGGTTCAAAAGAGAGTCGCAAATCTGATAGGCCCTAAACTGGCATCTAAGCTTCAGCCTCTGTCCCATCGTCGAAACGTTGCATCCCTCTGCCTGTTCTACAAGTATTATAATGGTGAATGCTCCAATGAACTGCAAGCACTTGTGCCCCCACGACGTGAACACCCTCGACAGACCCGACAAGCTGCAAAATCCCACCCCCACACTGTAGAGATCCCTAGATGTGAAAGATCTTTCTACTCCAGTAGTTTCTTCCCCAGAACTGCTAGACTTTGGAATTCCATTCCAGGTCACTGTTTCCCCAACTGTACTGACATGCATAAGTTCAAGTGAAACGTGAACCAACATCTCGCTGCCCTAATCCCTACATAGTACCCCAGTAGATGTTTCCCCTGATAGTAGCCCCCTACACCAAAGTGGCAATGTGCCTTGTTTGGGGTGAAAATGTAATAAACAAAAAAAAAAAAAGAATCACACACTCAGAGCCCAACCAACATATATGTTTTATTATTTGTTTTATTTTTATACTTGTGGAGCCATGCATCCCCATCAACGATCGCCAGTGTGAAAATGACGATATGGTCATAAGAAGCTAAAAAGATGAACAAAAAATCTATGGCAAATACAACGTTTGGCGCCAGTGGCCTGTTAGTGGGGCCACATTGGTCACAGTAGAAAGGAGGAGAAAAGGGCATCACTTACTAGATTTCAATGTCGGTTTTGTACTCTGTCGGGGCAAAAAAGGGCACTCCTCTCTAGATGTGCAACAGTGCTCGATCTTAGGATGTATTTGACTCTTTTATAGGTAGAGGATTGCATCAGAAGAGTGATACCTTCTGGAGTGATAGTAACTCTGCCATTGTAGAAACAATAGAGGGCAAATATATGTCTGTCGAAACCTTTTATCATTTTTCGGTTGTTTTGTATAGCAATATTGTCACATTAGCCCCACACCTTACTACAATAAATATTCTTATCACTAGTTCAAAAATTATTAAAGCCACTCGAGGATAAGGGCTACATGAGTGTCAGGTAGATGGGGAGACAGCACCGTGATGGTTGATAATTATGGTGGTGATTGGGCAGAATCTGATTATTGAAGAAGGCGGCTCAACAAGAATTTGTTCACATTGGACTTGAAAACGACCATGTTGTAGTTAGGTGGGAGGCAGCCCAACAGAAACGTATGATTGCATAAGAAGTGAGATACCTTTCGGAGCAATAGTAACTCCATCATTGTGGGGACAATAGAGGGCACATATGTGTCTGTCCAAACTTTTTTTTATCATTTTTCGGTTGTTTTGTATTGCTATGTATTAACATTAGCTCTACATCTTACGAGAGTAAATATCATTCTTATCACTAGTTCATAAATAGTCTAAATAAACACATACTTGCTTTTTAACTCAGAGCAGAGTGTAGTACCTGTTCTGATACTACGTGCCATCTTTTCTGTCCTCGATTACTGAAATAAAATTACTTTAAAACTAAGTCATATTTTTTTATTATTATTATTCGGGCTATTATTCTCATCTTGGTGTTTTTTTTTGTTTTTTACACAACGTTTCGGCCGATGTAACCTCCGGCCATCTTCAGATGCATTCACACTGGATGTTATTGATGAATAGTGAAAAAATTGTTTGGTTTATTTGTTTTCCCAACGAACACAGCGGTTAAAAATTTTAAATGCAAATTGTTATTATTTTTTTATTAATAAATTCGGGTCCATTCCGCTTTTTTGCCATGATGAATATATATTTTTGAGATGAGGATTAATAACTTTTTTTTATTTTTGTATTATTTGGGCTATTATTTTCCTTTTTGTTTGTTTGTTTTTTTTTGTTTTTTTTGTTTGTTTGTTTTTTTTCTCAACGTTTCAGCCGATGTAACCTCCTGTTACATGAAAAAGATAAGTGAAAATGAGATTAGGATAAGCCAAGACTCGAACCTTGTAAGCAAGGTTAAGAAATAGAATGTCGAAATCGGAATGTTAAAAAGGTCTATTCTTAAATTCTATTATAAAATACTTAGATATTGTTTATATTGTAAAAAAAAATTGATTGTTCATTCTTTTATAAAGCTGAATATTAAAAATGTCAGCTAAAAAGAATGAACAATACAAATTAAAAATACATTGTCAAAAAAATAGGTTAGGTTAAAAAGTAGGTTAGGAGAGGATTCTTTGTTTGCAGAAGTGTGTTTTGGACAAACGTGTGCATAGCCACGTGAATTGGTCACATTTGGGAAACACACTTCTGACGGCATAGACAAAGGACGATTCTCCATATAGTTCTATGGGTTCGAATTTCAGAGGAGTTGAGTCTGCTAGTCAGTCAGAGAGAGAGCTGAGAGTCAGTCAGTTGGCAGTCAGTGGTCAGCTGACCCTTTGGAAGCGAAAGGAAGAACAATAAACTATGTAGATCCCGAATTTGAATTCCTGACGTCATCATCATTCGACCAATGATATTTTGTAACTGTTTGTCTTCGTGTCGTCATTCCACCAACTGAAAGGTAATGTGTTTTGTCACCTTTCAACACCCAGAAGTTAATGCGTTAATCATCTTAAATGAACTTTGTATAACCCCCTTCCAAGTAATGTGTCCCCCTCCTCTATCATAAGTAATGACTCTCCTCCTCTCTATGTGAGTTAAAAGAAATATAAGAACTGATATATAAATGTTTCTCTCCCTATCATCACTATCGTAATATGTATAAATGTCTCCCTCTCATCATCATCATCATCGTTATATCCATTATATGTATTCGCCCACTATGAACTCCGCGTCACCTTAAAAATATCCCCCGCTATTCAACACTCCGGCCATCTTCAGGTGCATTCACACTGGATGTTATTGGTTAATAGTCATCTTTTGTCTCAATTCAAAGTGCCCCTTTCGAGGGAACTGGATTTTCTCCACATTAAAATCCAACCTTGTAGAGAAGGTTAGTAACTAGGGACACTTGGCCTTTTGGGGCTAGAAACAAAGTGTAGTATCTGTTTTCTTACTACAGTCCCTCTTTTCTGCTCTCGGCCGATGAAGGAGAAAGTCTTAAAAACTGGAGCATATTCTTAATTTTTGTTCCAATTGAGGAGTTGAATTTTTCCCACGTTAAAAGCCGAATAAAAAAAAAATTTCCCCATTAAGAAATAAGAGTCAATCTTAGGATACACCCGGAAGAAGGTCGGAAGTTACATCGGCCGAAACTTTGTAAATATAACACCCAGGATGAGAACAAGAGTCTGAATAATCTAAATAATCCACTGATGCAGATCTTTTTTGTTGATTTTAAAACAATAATATGATTAGTAAGCGTCTGCAACCTTGAAGATCTTTTTCCTTAGAAAAAATCGTCCATATTTTGTTTGGACGTAAACAAATAGTATTTATTTATTTATTATTTATAAGTAGATTGTAGTTTGCTTGAAGCATTGTTGAAGAAAATTATAAGGTAAAATTAAAAGCCAAGAACAATGCGAGATTTTTTTTTTTTATAGAGTAAAATTAAATGAAAACAAAAGAAATAAATTTCTTTTTTTTGTTGTTTGTTTTTTTCTTTTTCGCACAAATTTTAACTCTAAACAACAGTAATTTTTTTTTTCTGTTGTATTCATTTAATTTTACTCTATAAAAAAAAAAAATCTCGCATTGTTCTTGGCTTTTAATTTTACCTTATATTTATTATTTATAACTAGTAGTTCCGCCCGGCTTTGGTCAGGCCCTATGTACTGTTCATAACTTTACGCGCATATGTATATATTAAAAAGTGTGAATATGTACGGTAATGTCTTTCTATATAACAGGTAATTTTTACATTTGCAGAAAATAAATTCTAAAAACCACAAAGTGTAGTATCTGTTCTGTTCCTACACTTCACCTTTTCTACCCTTGATCATTGGAGGAGAAATCTTTCTAGACTGAGACCATTTTAATTTTTGTTCCTATCCAGAGTGCCACTTTTGGGGAAGATGGGTTTCCCCCACATGATAAAAAAAACGACCTTGTGTCTTGGGCAGGCAAGTAGATAGGAGCATCAAGTAGATTCATGATAAAGGGACATAACTCTTGTATCGACTATACTGAAAATATGATGCAATTTCAAAAGAATCTATTTATTTTGATTTTATTTATATCTAGCAGTTCAGCCCGGCTTTTCTCGAGCCCTATGTGTGATTACTCTTTATGTAAAATTTCAACTGTTTAGATCAAAAATTGCCTGAATAGTTTGGTAGAGACCGCAGAGGTCAAATTTTTTTTTAACTTTGACCCCAATTTTGACCCTCCCCACATTTATTGTTTTGGTCTCAAATCAAAATAAAAAGTTTTACCCATGTCCAAGTTACCTACATCTAAAATTTCAAGTGTTTAGATCCAAACTTGGTGGAGGAGTTTGGTAGAGTTTTTAAAAGTTCAAATCATTGAACTTTCACCCCTTGACAGCCAAATTTCTGGCCAGAAACAGATTAAAAATATTTTCAACAAATCTCATTACCCCATATGTCAAATATCGAGTCTGTAGATGGAAAATTGACAAAGTAGTTTTGTTGTATATTGGTTTATATTGGAGGAGATGATATATTAAAACGTGTCATGTGTTATCTAGTGGATGTAAGATATTGTTCTTTTAACAGACAGAAAATAAACGTATAAATCGTATGTATGTTGTTTAGCTAGGAGGACATGATATCGCGTGTAACTTGAATCATGTTGTATGAGACTTATCACTTGGGATATTTTTACAGTTCATATATAAGAAGAATAATATATGCTTCATACCTTTTTTCTTGAAAAGTTCTTCTGTATCTTCCCGCTGCTCCGTGACGAACCATGAAGCGATCAGCACCAACCAATTGAGACATCTGTTCTTATTTGTGAAAACCATTAAAACAACTCTTTATATTTTTATAATATAAATTTATTACAGTTGCCTCAAATGGTTTTCACAGGATCTGCAGTTATTCTACATTTTCTGTTCATACAGCCCGCTCCTAGCTGTCTGTCCACCCCTGTCTAGACGTCTGTCCACTCTGGTGGTCAATCCTCAACTCTCTGAATCTCTCCGAAACTAACTACATCACATGTTCTCTTACGTCACCTAACCTAATCCACAACTAGTTATTTGTTTATTTAAAACCCCAAAATAATGTTTACATATATTTTGTATTTTCACATTCCTTTTGCGATTCACACGTCAATCATTTCTTATGCAATTTAATTGTTTATTCTTCTAATCATAATAACTGATCCAGCGACCATCCATCGTTCAAATCAATTAACAAGAATACTATAATAATAATGTTTTGGCCATTGACCCCGCTTGCCCCAGTTAACAGATACTACGCTATGATCACAGCCTAAAGGGTCATAACATTACAGTTTGGTAAGGAAATGTACGCACGCACACGCACGCGCGCGCACACACACACACACACACAGAGACAATTTCATTTTTATAGATATATAGATTAAATAAATAAATACTAAATAACCCACTGATATTCTTATTTCAGAAAAAACTTTGGGAAGCGGACAACTTTCAGCTGGAATGCGCTAATGCCGCAATGACAAGCAAAACTTTAGAAAAACTGAAAAAGATTGAAGAAGAGAAGCAATCGCAGCTGCAATTCAACAAGAAAAAGGCGTTACCTTTGCCGAGTTTCCAGGTGAGAAAAGGCTTCATTAGCAAACGAAAAAGTTCTGTTCAAAGCTGCAAATTTGAAAGAAGGAAACGTATTAATAATTAATATTAATGTTTGCCACTGATCGCAATTGCACCTCATAACATACGTGGATGTTTTACAAAAGGAAAATAGTTTGGTAGAATCAAATATCGATTTTTTTTATATTAGATGCTATTCAAGTTTGAAGTAGGAAACTTGACTGACTTAAATTTATAGAGTATCTTTCACTGAATAATAAAGATCCATTTGTATTGATTTGTAAATGCAAAGCTAACAGCATTATCTCATGTGATATGACCTTTTGAAAAACTAGAAGAAGAAAAAGAAGCAATAACACAAACATTAAAAATAATAACGCAGAATTAGATGGAAATGGTAACTTGTAACTGAATGGTTAATCATAACGGGGTAAAACTACTAAATGGTAATATTATTAATAATAGTAATAATAGTATTATTAATAATAATAATAATAATAATAATAATAATAATAATAATAATAATAATAGTAATAAGAATGTTAATATTAGGGGAAAAAAAACTAGGATAAAAACACTGTACCGAGTTATTTTTTGTCTTTTTCTTTGTTTTTTATTCCATTTTCACCCCAAACAAGACACAATACCACTTTGATGTAGGAGGCTACTATCGAAGCATAAGGTGCAGGGATACTTGAAAGGGAGTTTAGCAGCAAGATGTCTGTTCACATTACACTTGAACTTCTGCATGTCAGTACAGTTGGGAAAGTAGGAACCTGGAAGGGAGTTCCAAAGTTTAGCAGTTCTGGGCAAGAAACTTTTAAATTAGAAGGCTTTCTTACATCAAGGGATCTCTACTGTGTAGGGGTGGGATTTTGCTGCTTGTCGGGTTTGTCGAGGGTATTTACGTCGAGGAGGTACAAGGGCTTGTAGTTCGTCAGAGCATTCACTATTAAAATATTTGTAGAACAGGTAGAGGGATGCAACATTTCATCGATAGGACGTAGGTTGTAGCTTAGATGACAGTTCAGGATCTATCAGGTTGGTGACTCTTTTTTGAACGCTGTACAGGATCGAGAGACTAGTAGAAGATGCACCGGCCCAAATGTGACAACAGTACTCTATACATAGACGATTGTTGGCCTTGTAGAGATACCGGATACTTTCAGGCGTAAGTAGTTTTCTAGCACGGTAGAGAGAGCTCACTTTCTTCGCAGCAGCCTTGGCAATGCTCTAAAGGTATCTGTTCCAGCTCATGTTCCCTGTGATCATTGCGCTGGACGGAATCTACAACGTGTTGGGTCCCAAGTGGCTGCACATTAACACGTGTATAAACGTGTGTAACATTACACAGACATATATATATATATATATATATATATATATATATATAGAGAGAGAGAGAGAGAGAGAGAGAGAGAGAGAGAGAAAAGGTCAAGATATTGTAGAATTATATTTACAATATTTTATTCAAAGCAAGAAATACGAAATAAAAGTGAAAGGTTCCTTATTCCATGGAGTTTCAAAAGTCCAAAGAGAACCAGGCTTGTTTTCAGAAGGAGTGCTACGACTTTGTGCACTTCTCTCACTAGTCCCCCCCCCCCCCCCGCATTCTCCCTTGACTTGAATCCGCAGGAATACTTCATTTGGTCATAAGATTTTTTTGTTGGCGTTTTTTAGCGATATTAAAAACTTCAAAACGCTTTTATTTTTATTTTTTCCGCTACCTTAGCAGTTTTCTTAGAGTTATAAGCTCTTGTTATTCACACACACACACACACACACACACACACACACACACACACACACACACACATATATATATATATATTTCATGGAACTATTTATTTATTTATTTTATTATTACATATAATTTACGTCTATATACATAAATATTCTTTTATGAATATATATATATATATATATATATATATATACTTTTATGCACATTATATATACTTTTATGCATACGCGTGTGTGTGTGTGTGTGTGTGTGTGTGTGTGTGTGTGTGTGTGTGTGTGTGTGTGTGTGTGCGTGTGCTGACAAATTCAAAGCAGCAATGAAAGTGGAAAATGTATTATTGATAATTAATATTAATGTTTTCTCCTGATCGTCGAATTGCCATCCATTTTGGAATGAAATGAAAAGATTTTTTTTTCGTCTGCAAGTAATATACTAAGACGGATATGTCATAGAAATGAAGAAAATAACTATAATAAAAATGTAGTGCGTCTCATGACACGCACGGATATCTCACTAAAGAAAAAGTTAGTTAGAATCAAATATCGATTATTTTTATATTAGATGATATTCAGGCCTGAAGTAGAGAATTTGACATACTTCGTTTTGCAGAAATCCTACACTCTATAATAAAGATCAATTTGTATTGATTTATGAATGATATACAAATTACCATTAGCGTATGAAACGATGCTCTTTGTGTAAACAAATTGAGCTTATGTAATTGGACAATGTCAAAACATTGTTAATTCACTGCCCCCCTAGCAGCAACCATATAGCGCAACGGTTAGAAGCTCCGACTGCTGTTTGGGCGATCAGGTTTCGATTCTAGCTTGTAGTTACTTGTCTAGACGCACTGATGAGCTGTGAAACAGCGAAACAGTACTGTATGTGGAAGAATATATATATATATATATATATATATATATATATATATATATATATATATATATATATATATATATATATATTACCCTGGGCGCCCGGCGTTTCCTGGTGTTGCCCGGCGTTGCCCGGGTGTTTGTAGATGTGTGTTGGGCAAAAAAAAGTGGTATATAGATACACACACACACACACACTCATGAGCAAAAAAATGGGCCAAGACCAAAAGAAGAAAGAAATCGATTTTTCAATATTTTTCCAAGAATTTTTGTTAATTTTAACTGAAAATTTCTATTTTGTAGGTTATTATTATTATAGCATATAATAATAAGTCGAAAAATGAATCCTAAAAATGGTAAGACCGCATCCTGGCGAGGATATAAAAAACCGAATTGCAGGATTAAGGCAGTCCAAAATGACTTACAAGCAGATTTTTTATATTTTAAGAAAAGAAAATGTGAAAACATCTTTTTCTGCAGTGAAGCGAATTGGTAAAAGGTGCGAAGTCGAATGCTTGGTAAAAGGGAAATCTGGATCTGGTCGCCCTAGAGCATCCACTTTGAAGGACGACCACTGGCTTAAATTAAGTGTTTTGAAGGATTGGAAGAAAACTTATATTAGCCATAGCAAAGAATTCAAAACAGGGGCTAGAAATTCTCTTTCTAGATATACAATATCGAGACGAATGAAAGAAATGGGATGTTCTTCTAAAAGGTGTGCAAAGAAGCCATTTTTATCTAAGAAGAACATCAATGATAGAAAGAGATTTTTCTCGTATTATGGCAAGAAATATACAGACTGGTTCAGGAATGTTTTCTGTTCAGATTAATCAAGATTTTGTCTTATTAGTGATGCTCCCGAACGGTGCATTTGAAGAACTGGAGAAAGATTTTCGCTAAATTGCATAAAAGCAACTGTTAAACACGGGAATGAAGGGATAATAGTTTGCAGCAGGAGTTGGGGAACTTATTAGATGTGAGAAGTCAATCAATGCAAAGGAATACATTCGATTATTAGAAACAGGACTGTTACCAAGTATCCAGAAGCTGGGAATATCTCAGAACATTATTTTTCAACATGAAAATGCCCCTGCACACACTGCTAAAATCGCGAAATATGGTTTTCTGATAATTCAATTGATTTGATATTTTGGCCAGGTCAAAGACACGATTTAAACCAAATCGAGAATATTTGATCCATAACATTGGCTGGAAGAACTTTTCCGAATAATGACAAACTGTGAGAAGCTGTGCAAAGTGAATGGAATAGCATCTCCTCTTCACAGTGTTCCACTTTGGTTGAGAGCATGTCTAAAAGTATTGATCTTTTAAAGAAATCAAAAGGGAATGCGATTTCATCCTAAGCATTTATTAAAGTAAATGTCTTGTTCTGTGTTATTAGTCTCGTTTAAGTTTCCTTGTTCAATTGTTCTTTGTTCAATATAGCTTTTAGTGCAATAAAATGTATAAAATTTGTTTGGTCTATTTTTTTTTTTTTTTTGCTCACGAGAGTATGTATATATATATATATATATATATATATATATATATATATATATATATATATATATATATATATATATATCAATGCATGTATGAATAGAGTGTTCAACACTTTGTGTAGTTTAGTTGGAGGACATGGTAAGTCTACTCTTCTCATCCCACAATGACTTTGCAAGGTGTTTTCCTATTCATGCATCTTCTCTACCGGCGTAAAAGACGAAAATAATCCTCTACTTAGTCGCAACAAATAATCCTAAGGCTAAGTTTTCAACAAGGATTAAATATACTTGGCACAAGTAGCATTCCGATGACGACGACGATGATAACCTTATGTCGCTTTCTCACAGACTCGAACAAAACGTACATTGTTACGTTGCCTTTAGATACGAATATGTCGTAACTAATATTCATATATATATATATATATATATATATATATATATATATATATATATATATATATATATATATATGAATATATATATATATATATACGAACGATAATTATGTCGTAAATAAAATATATAAATTATATATATATTCATATATATATATATTCATAAATATATATATATGTATATTCATATATATATATTCATAAATATATATATGAATATATATATATATGAATATATATATTCATATATATATATTCATAAATATATATATATATTCATATATATATATTCATAAATATATATATATATATTCATATATATATATATATTCATATATATATATATATTCATATATATATATATATATATATTCATATATATATATATTCATATATATATATATATTCATATATATATATTCATATATATATATATATTCATATATATATATATATTCATAAATATATATATATATTCATATATATATATATTCATATATATATATATATATATTCATAAATATATATATATATATATTCATAAATATATATATTCATATATATATATTATATATATATTCATATATATATTATATATATATTCATATATATATATATATTCATATGTATATATATATATTCATATATATATTATATATATATATTCATATATATATATATATATTCATATATATATATATTCATATGTATATATATATATTCATATGTATATATATATATTCATATGTATATATATATATTCATATGTATATATATATATTCATATATATATATTATATATATATATATATATATATTCATATATATATATATTATATATATATTCATATATATATATATATTCATATATATATTCATATAAATATATATATATATATTCATATAAATATATATATATATAAAGATATATATATATATGTGTGTGTTTGTGTGTGTAGAGAGAGAGAGAGAGAGAGAGAGAAAGAGAGAGAGAGAGAGAGTTTAATGTAAAACGAAAAGCGAAAGTTCAATTCCACAAAAGGAGACTTATCCGGATAATGCCAAGCTCAACAATTATTAGTGGAGCTTATACAATAGGACAAGAGAATGAAATGAAGACACAAAACTATATATTGGTAGATATAGAATGGATCATTTATTGAATAATGGAATACAGGCAAAGTTTGTGGGATAGAAGGGACTCTTTATGCCAGGGAATTTCGAAGCCTTATGCTCCTCATCAGAAGAGTAGAGAAGGTGCTAGGTAGCATGGGGAAGATGCGGTGTCTAGCGTAAGGTTCATTAGGGACAAAAAAGATTAAGAGGAATTATAGAATGTTTGGGGAAGCTTTATTGAATTCTAAATAAATAAGGAGAAGCTTGTTATATATAGTATGATATATAAGATTGTATATGGTCTTTAACATAGTATTGAGATTAAGGGGTATATGTATTATGGTTAAATAGGGGGGTGTATTGTTGCTGCATGGTAATTTATTTTAACGGTTTGTGGGGTGTCTATTGTTTATGGAGTGGGTAATTTTGATTGGTGCCACCTAAACGGCAAATACTTCACAAAATCTCCAGCTATGGTATAGCTGGAAATGTCTTCTCAATTATCAAATCATTTCTCTTTGATAGGTTCATAAGAGTAGTGGTTGATGGACAGAAATCAGAAGCTCACAGTATTAATGCTGGAGTCCCTCAGGGTTCCATCCTGAGCCCAACTCTCTTCCTGATTTACATTAATGATCTTTTAAATCAGATCCTTATATAACTCGTAGACATTTATGCTGATGATACTACCATCTATGGTAGCACATCTAAGATATTAACCGACCAAGTTCTCTCTGATACTCTCCTCTGATCTTGAGCACGTGATACAATGGGGAAAGGAGTGGTTGGTTACTTTTAATACATCTAAAGCCAAGCTTCTATCTTTACATCACCAACGCTCTGATCCTCATCTGGCATCAATTGAAATGAGGCCTCATGTTTTGACAAGTTTCTGGACTTGACCTTTACTCCTGATCTAAAATGGAACACGTACATCAAATCTGTTGTCAAAAGGATGGAGTACTGCTACCACATCTTGGCAGGAGCTGCTAGAAAGGATTTATCCTGCCTTGATAGAGTTCAAAATAGACTTTGTAGCCTCATAGGAGATGCTGTTTTTTCTTCCCTGCAACCTCTTTCTCACAGAAGAGATGTTGCGAGCTTGTCTCTGCTTTATCGTTATTTTCATTGCAAGTGTTCCACTGGGCTTCAATCTATTGTCCCCCCTCGCTAAACTTTCACAAGAAACACTCCTCTAGCTGAAAACACTATCAATAATTCCCCCCACTCTTTATCTGTGTCTAAACCTAAACGTAGATTCCATGAACAAAGATTCTTTCTTCGAACTGCACGCCTGTGGAACTGTTTTCCGTTTTCCTGCTTTCTGGCTGATTACAACATGGTTGTCTTCAAGTCCAATGTAAACAAGTTCTTGATAAGCCGTTCCCCTTAAGTTACCAAATTTACCGTATTTCTATTACTGACGATTACTATATTGTCCAATTGACTACTGTACACTCTTTACCCCTTATCCTCGAGTGGCCCCTAGGCCTTGATAAGTGGTGATGCCTATGTAAAAAAAAAAAATTTTTTTAAATGTCAGCAGGGAGATGGTCGAACTGGTGATCTGCAATGAAAGCTGGATTTACTACTATGACCCAGAGAGCAGGAGACAGAGTTTCTAGTGAAGTATGCTGGTTCTCCCAGACCTAAGAAGGCCAGACAAAGCAAATCCACCCAGAAACTTATGATAATCTGTTTTTTGACAGCATGGGCATGATCTACATGCACTGGGTTCTTACTGGACAGATAGCCAACAAAGAATACTATGCACCATTCCCCAACTTCATTCTTGTTACAGACTATTTGAACAAGATGGGTATTAAAACAGTTCCTCACCCTCCCTATTGTCCAGACCTTGCTCCCTGTGACTTTTGGTTATTCCCTAAACTTAAGGAAAACCTTAGAGGTTGTCGTCATGAGACAATTGAACGGATGAAAGAGGTTGTGACAAGGGTTACCGACACGCTCGCACAAGAGGATTTCCATGAGGCCTTCCAGAAGTTGTTGGAACGGTACAACAAGTGCATTGCAGCCGGAGGAGATTACTTCAAAAGAGGCCAAGACTTTCATGTGTGTACTATCAATAAAAGTGCCCATCCGAAAAAAAAAGTCTGGAAACTTATTGAATACACCTCGTCTACTAGCAGGGCTTGTGGAAATTCCACAGGGGACTCATTCATATGTAATATATTGATGTTGGCATTCTGTAGATGTTCAGTGTAAATGGAGACGCTCTGATATTATTGTAGCATTTTTGTTAAAACTACAAAAATATTTATCTAAGCTATTACGAACGCCCAGCAAAGGCCGGTCGTAAAGTATGCTTAAATACGATATTTTAATTCTTGTAAATTTTGTATATATTATTATAGAGTTAATGTTCTATCGATTTTTATATATTATAAAGTTGTGATTTCAAAAATAAAAAAATATATCCATATGACTTGGCTGCATTAGCTTGAATTGAAACCGAAGCCAAAACTTATTAAGAATTCTTGATAAAATTATTTTTTAAAAAAATAGATTAATTGAGTGCCATTAGCTATAATCGAAACCGAAACCAAAATTATGGAGAATTCTTAGAAAAATTATTTAGAAAAAAATTAAATGACTTGAGTGCCATCAGCTATAATTGGTAAAATTATTTATTACAAGAAATGGAAGTACATAACAATTAAACGACCCAGATGTAGGCGTGACATAAAAAATAACACACGAGCTATCGCATTAATATATATATATATATATATATATATATATATATATATATATATATATATATATATATATATATATATATATATATACTAGCAAAAGTACCCTTCGTTGACTGGGTTCAAAAATAGCCTACAGAAAATGGATTCTGATTTATGAAAGTATGATAGGTTATGAAAAGGAAGGGTTGTAAAGAGATAGCTTTGAATGTGGTGGTATCAAAACCAAAGCAAAATATGATGAAAGTAAAAATAAAATAGATAAACCCCATGATTTATTATACCATACCTGTTCACACTGAAACACTTATCACAATATTCTGTGGATCTATATTAAAAAAAACCTTGTTAAACTTTGTGACATATTTCCATTCTATGGAGGTCAGGCGCGAACAAACACCCCATAATTTTATTATACCATATTTCTTCAAACTGAAACATAATTATCAAAGTATTCTTACGCAGATAGATATGAAAAGTTTTTATTAAAGTTTGTGCCTATTTCCAGTAGTTCATTATAAACAAATGATGATCCCTGAAGACTTAGGATTATTGTGAATTCGAAAAAGCAAATTCAGTCAGTGATTGCACTCATAGCATTTTACTCATCTGTAAATGTAGTACGTCTTACACGTGTTTTATTGAATAGCGGAAGTTTACCAAACATCCACAGAAAAGATAGTCGAATAAAAAAGAAGGGAAAATGTTTATAAAAGAAAATGTAAATCTTGCAAAGTTTGCAAAATCATAAGAATAAAAAAAATCTCTTACTTATTATATAGTATATCGACATCCTTCCTAAAGAACACACAATTGGATTCACGCACGCACAAGCACACATACACGCACACATAAGAAAAAATAATTTAAGCATTCAAGTGTTAAAATAAGGTCATCTATTAATTTATCATATCCACATTAAAAAATGCGCCACTCTTTGTCTGAGAGAAGCCCTACCATTAGCTAATAAAAAATATTTATCCATGGGTAGGAATAACAGTGAATCTGATTGGTTAACTAGCTAAACTAAATACCTCGTGTATATGAAGACATCAGGTAACACAAATTCCAATTCTTACGATTCCATACCAGAATGAAATGCGGAAGATTCTGTATAGCTTAGTTGCCATATATTTTGATTCCCCGTTTTATCGGAGAGGGACCTATGTTTTCAATGGCATCCATGCGGCCGTTATTCTGGACGATTGCCAGATAACCGTCCATTAGTTTTTCCTGAAATTTCGCCACAAATTGTATTTCATTAAATAGATGTGCACAGTAAAAATTTGTTTTTGCGAAAATTCCCATTGCGTCCCCAGGGGTTTAAAAGAGGTAAAAAATGCCCCCAAATGGTAAAAATGACACGTTTTGCCCCATAACTTTGGATCAATCCATTAGATTTTTCTGAAACTTGGCCAAAAATGTGGACCTATTGTTCTTAATATAAATCCAGTATGGATGACCCTGGCAAAATTCTGGTTCGTGTCCCCGGAGACTTTTAGTGCTAAAAACGCCCCTTTTTGTAGCTCTTTTTACAAATTTCTCAACAAAAACTTGATATGTTTGACTATATAGTGGTTTTTCATGGTGGTCAATTCAAATATACATGTGTTAAGGCCTTAAACTTCACCGTTATCCATTTACACTGGGATTCGGCGTCCCCAGGGGCTCAAAAGTTGTCAAAAACGACCCAAACTTGCCAAAAATTACACTATTTGCACCATAGCGTTTGATCCATCCATTAGATTTTCCTGAAACTTGGCCAAAATGTGGAGGCCATTGTTCTTAATATAAATTCAGTATGGGTGACCCTGGCAAAATTCTGGTTCGCATCTCTCTGGGACTTTTAGGACTAAAAACATGCCTTTTTGGAGCTCTTTTTTCATATTACTCAAGAATTTGATATGTATGTCTATATAGTGGTTTTCCATGGTGCTGAATTCGAATATACATGTCTTAAGACGTGAAACTACACCGTTTGTCCATTTTCACTGTAATTCGGCGTTCACAAATGCCTCAAAATTGCAAAAAATGACACTTTTTACCCCATAACTTTTGCCGCATCCATTAGATTTTTCTGAAACTTGGGGAAAATGTGAAGGCAATGTTGGCCCTTCACACTTCTCACATTCATCATTTCTTCACTATTTTTTGTGGCACCAGAGGGGGACGACACATGTGTGGCTTGTTGTTTAAAGGTGCAACAGGATTTCACCATCTTTAATGTATCATTTATAACAGTTCAAAAGAATACCATGAATTTTGCTGTCCTGCAGTTGCTTCCCGTTTCTTTGCCTCTAACTACCTCTTTAGCCGGTCCTGGATATGACCTTAAACTATATCCAATGGTGAGGCCTAAGCTTGTGGGTTTTGGGGAGTGTGGAGCCACCCTTTAATTGCCATTGCTCCCACGTCCACTCTGACCTGGAGTGGTAGTACCTGTAAGGGTCCCAACTATGGGTTAAATAGAAACTGACTTGAAAAAAAACCCAAATATATTCTATTAAAAAACTTTTCTTCAAAATCACTGAATTCGGCATTAAATAGCCTGGAAAGGGTTGATATGCCGTAAAACAAAAACAACCAACCAACCAACCAACCTCTTATGCCATCAAATTTTCCTTTTCTTCTTTTTCATGGCCCATAACCTTTTTGCATGCATGTTTCTATTGTAGTTTCTCTCTCTCTCCTTTTCTTTTCTACTCTCTCTTTTTCTTTTCTAGTCTCTCTCTCTCTCTTTTCCTTTTCTACTCTCTGTCTCTGTCTCTTTTTCTTTGTGTGTTCACTCTTTTCCTGTTGCTCCTTCTATGCATATGTGCAGACTCCTGTATCTTTTCTTTCTCTTCTAAATTCAAAATTCTGGTTCGCATCCCTTTGGGACTTTTAGAGCTAAAAACATGCCTTTTTGGAGCTCTTTTTTCATATTACTCAAAACCTTTATATGTATGTCCATATAGTGATTTTCCATGGTGCTGAATTCAAATATACATGTCTTAAGGTGTGAAACTGCACTGTTTGTCAATTTTCACTGGGATTCGGCATTCCCAGAAACTCAAAAGGGGACACAAATGCACCAAAATTGCAAAAAATAACACTTTTTACCCCATAACTTTGGCCCCATCCATTAGATTTTTCTGAAACTTGGCGAAAATGTGAAGGCAACGTTGTCCCTTCACACTTTTCACATTCATAATTTCTTCACTATTTTTTGTGGCATTATCTCACATGCAGCACCAGAGGGGGGGGGGGCACGCATGCAGGGCTTGTTCATAACTTACTATCTAGCTCTACTCACATATTGAGCATTGTTTAAGTAAATACTAAGAATTGATATATAAAATAGTATATGTGTTTGTAATATTTTATGTGAATAGATAAACTAATATAGATAGATAAATAGATAGATAGATATGTAGATAGATAGATAGATAGATAGATAGATAGATTGATCTTCTCTATTCTGAATTTATGAAAGATTTTGTTGATCGTTATTTTTAATCATGTCAAATATCAAATCAAAGCTAAAAAAATAAAGAACATTACCAAACAAAAAAAACATCAGAATTTTTTGACCACCAAAAAAAATGAATTTTATGTTTAGAAGAATAAAAAAAAAAAAAAGAAAAAAAAAAAAAGAAACAAGAAATGTTTCTGAAAAAAAAAAAAAAAAAATGGCGGCGTACTCATTACTGGATTTTTTTTTCCAGACAACTAAAACTGTCATGAGCAACAGAAACAGCACAACAACAAATAACCAACCTCTCTGACACGCCATGATCCTGACATTCGTCCGACTGCCAAGCGCGTTCTTTCTTTTATCATCACCAAAGTCCTTAATCCGGAAGTTTAAATTAAATTTATGCAAATTGCATCACTTTCCCAGCATCCTGATTATCTCTTAATTATCTCTGCCCATCAACCTCTGTTGGCCCTCTTTACAGTAAACTAAATTAAACTAAATATACTCCACATTACTCATCTTTACGCTTTTCAAATTTGTTCCATAATTTATAATGATTAGTATATCAGTTTAGGAGTGAATTCTGTACAAAGAAATATGTAGATATATATTTTATCAACCGGAATCTATCTGTTTGGCATTTATTATTGGATATCATTTATTATTGGATATCATTTAATATTGGAGTGTTTCTTCTTCTTCTTGTTTTGGGGGTATTTTTTAGCTCCTTACATCAATCAAAAGTGTGTGTATATATATATATATATATATATAGTTATTATAAAATATATATGGCGAAACTATAACTAACTAGCTCTACCTACATATTGAGCACTTTTGAAGTAAATACTTAAAGTTTACGCATAAATTTATACCTTCGTATATTAATTTTATGTGAGTAAATGAAGTAGTTATATAATTCAGCCTTTTGGATCATTTTGGACCATTTGGAACTTACCTGTTGGATTGGAAATTTTTAATTCGACCGTGTTTGGATTTTATCATTCTTGGATTTTTTACCCTTCACCGGACTATCCATTCATGTGAAATCTTTTTATCATTTTTCTTTTACCTCCTATTCCCCTTATCTCACCCTTTTTTTTTAACCAAGTAAGATCTGTGACTTACTTGTAGTTTCATTAAATACTTTTACATGCAAAATCCGATCCCGTATTTTGCTAATTCCTGCCCTCTGATGAGAAGGAGAGTATTTCTTCGAAACTCCGCGGATTAAGGACTATCCACTTATCTTGTGCATCCTTTTTAAAATTAAATATGTTTTTAAGTCTTTTTCAAGATGTCTTTTAACATGTTTTATTAATCATTTGTTTATATATATATATATATATATATATATATATATATATATATATATATATATATATTGGACTAAGTGCTTACATGGAGGCCTGTGAAGCTTCCTCCTGGGCGATTTCATGGATTTCGATAACAATAAAAATATAAGAGTGTGAAATATTCGTTGATCATCATTCAATCCCGGGAAATATCGGGTCTTCCTGCTAGTATATATATATATATATATACTTTCGTAATTAATTGAATTCATTCAAGACGTATCGCAAAAACAAAAACAAATAACATATGCGTAAATCGCGATATATCCGAACAGTCAGTTTGGTGGAAAAGGGGTAAGGGTTTAAACTTCTTACCATGGGGTCCCGATTTCGAATCTCGCTAGATTCAGTCACTCTGATGAGTCGTAGACGACGAAACACGTGTCAGTGGATAATTATATTTTTAAAAAATAATATGCATATATATATATTTATGTTTTTTTTAATTACGCCTTGTCTCGGCAGCCGAGTCTAACACATACCTTATTTTTCTTTGAATAATATTATTGGAATTCCTTCCCCTTTTCCTTGTACCTATTTGTGAATTATTCCACGGATTTCGACCTTTTGGATTATTTTGAACCATCTTCCAATCACGCAATTTCCTTGGATTTTACTTGTGTGAATGGAAATTTAACTACTGTTCTTGGATTTGCATTTTTGGATTTTACCGTCATTGAATAATTTACCTTCCACCAGACTATCCATTCACGTGAATTCACCTTCTTTCTTCACCCTATTCCCTCTGCTTCACATTTTGTTATCAAGTAAGATCTTTGACTTACTTGCAGTTTCATTAAATACTTTTGCATGCAAAATCCAATCCCGCATTTTGCTAATTCCTACCCTCTGATGAGAAGGAAAGTATTTCTTCGAAACTCCGCGGATTAAGGACTATCCACTTATCTAGTGTTTCCTTTTCAGATTAAATATGTTTTTAACTCATTTCAAAGTGTTTTTTAACATGTTTTATTAACTGTTTGATCGTATATATATATATATATATAAGGATGAATACAGCATTAGCTACCCGCGTGTGGGAGCTTAAAGAAAAAAATACACCCTTTTCCATAAAATGGAGAAAAATAGAGCATAGACCAGCATACGTCCCGGAATTAAGTCAATGCTCACTCTGTAACGCAGAGAAATACTACATCCTCCGGTCCATTCATGACCCAAAAATAAAATGTTTAAATGTGAGGAGTGAAGCTTTGAAAAGTTGCATACATAGAAGGAAGGGTCTCCTAATAAATTGGATCAATGAAAAGAACAACACTTAGATGTTGTTTTTATATATATATATATATATATAAGGAAAAAAAATTGTAAATACATAAATAATTAGTCGGTAAACTTGGATTTTAATAGCAATTATATTATAGATTTTTAATTAATGTCATATATATATATATATATATATATAAAAAAAAAAAAAAAAAATTATATTTTATAAATGTAATTTATAATCTATTTCGAATTTAAAACTATAGAAAAATATAATAATGTTAATAAACTAGGGAAATCACTTAGGATAGATAAATACTCACTTCCCCAAACCTTGAAAGATTTGGGTTTTTAAAAAATAATTTTTAAACGTATTTCGAAATTTTTAAACGTGATTCGATATAATTAAAAATATATTTTTTAAAACTTTAAACGTATTTTTGGAAATTTTTAAATGTTCGATATAATTAAACGAATTTTTAAGTTTTTAACCGATACCAATACAGATTTTAAAGTTTTTATACATAAGGAAAGAGATTTTAAAATTAAATGGGGTTCAAATTGAAATCGATTCATATAAAAAAAAACATTTTTTCGAAATTAGATCTTAAATTTAAATAATTCAAAGTTGAAAATTAGGTATTACATTACCCGATATATATATATATATATATATATATATATATATATATATATATATATATATATATATATATATATATATATAGATAGATAGATAGATAAAAAAAAAAAAAAAAAAAGGGGGGGGTAAACAAAACGAGATTTGAACGTGGATTCGCGAGGTATATATACTTCACACTTCCGGTTATAAGATAGACGAATATTGGCTGAAGAGAGCTCGATAAGGATACCTTAAACGGGCCTTATTATCGGGCTTGAAACCGACGGTACCAATGACCTGTCTCAACTAACAACTTTCTGTACACAAAATATAAGTACGCTCTTGAAATTTGGATTTTCCTTTTAATTGAGCACTCTGCTGGAATTCTTTTTCCAAAAAAACTAATCATATATATATATATATATATATATATATATATATATATATATATGTATATACATATGTATATGTGGTGTGTGTGTTTCGTTAAAATACGCTTTTCCAATTCTACTTCAATCTTTATGTATACCAATCCTTTTAGTTTAGAAGCTTAGTTTTTGTTAAATTTAGCAACAGAGCATATATAGAATAATAACAAAATTCTTCCAGCATTTCAAAATTTCGTCACGTTCTTTACAAATCTGGTTCGTGACACCAAAACAATCGCATTATTATTATTATGTTAATATCGAATTTTTTCATGTGCATATTCTTCAGAAAAAAAAAATTTTGTTTGCTTAGAAATAATTATGCACGGCAACCTAATGTCGAAAAAAAATGGAATTCCATAGAATATTCAACATTACGGATTTACCTCGGCTGCCATCTTGGAATCAAGTCGAAAGCTAGTCCTTAGTTAACGTTTGAGTTAAAGATGTTCTAAAAATGTTTTAGTCTGCAAAGAGATTATTTACATGATGATATTATTTATTTTAACAAACATTTATGATCTGTAATATGTCAGGCAAGATATACCTGAAAAAGGTCGAAGTTACATCGTTGTAAAAGATGAGAACAGTAGTCTGAAGAATCCCAATAATACGATAAATCGGCGCTTATGCAGTTTAGTATAAACAATAAAGAACGAAGATAAAGAAAAATTTCTATAATGTACGTGCCCGTTATGGAATGAAATTATCATTTAAAAAAAATCGCTTAATTTGATCAAGTAGTTTTTGGTATAGAGGAAAATCAAATTTTATTGACAGTGATCGCGTTGGAGCTATGCTGGCAATTCCAACTACGCCAGGGAAGATAACTCCATTTAATTCTTGAACTTTGTCAAAATTTGACGAGATTATTTTTATAGCTTTAAACAATTTTAAGTATTTTTCTTTTTTTTTTTTTTTTTTTTTTTTTAATCGTTTCAAAATTCATTAATAAAATTATTAGAACTTCGTGTGCGTTTTGGCAAACTTCAAAAATTAGATTGAGTTATCTCCCCCTGGTGCTCTCCTCTTCATTACTGGAATTCCAAACATGGCTCCGTCGCGATCATTGTCACTAAAATTTGATTTTTTCTTTCTAAAAAAAAAAATATGTGATCAAATAAAGCGATTTTTTTATAACTTCATTCCATAACACAAACGGACATGTACATCACACCGATTTTTCTTTATCTTCGTTTTTTTTTTATATATTTGTTTTTTTTTTTATATATATTTGTTTTTTTTATATATATATATTTGTTTTTTATATATATTTGTTTTTTTATATATATATTTGTTTTTTTTATATATATTTGTTTTTTTTTTATATATATTTGTTTTTTTTTATATATATTTGTTTTTTTATATATATATTTGTTTTTTATATATATATATTTGTTTTTTATATATATATATATTTGTTTTTTATATATATATTTGTTAAGCTACATAAGAACTGATAAACCCAATCTTCCGACCATTCTTGTATCAATTAAGATAAAAATGAAATGTAATAATTCCCCAGACGTACCTCTCCATCGTACAGTATATCGATACACTAAGGCTGACTGGGATAGCTTCCGAACATTTATATCGGATCTACCTCTGTGTTCCATGTTTAAAAAGGATGTGTCCTCTATAGTATCAAACCTGACGGAATGGTTAATTGTAGGTATAGACCGTTTCATACCCTCGAATAAGTTCCAGCAAAAACCTAACAGCCAGCCATGGTTCTCTCCAGAATGTGCTGCTGCCATTGCGCACAGAAATCACTTTTTCCACTGTTTCCAACGTAATAGATGTATGGAAACTAAAGCCGCTTTCAGGACTGTCAGCAATGATTGTAAGAAAGTAATAAAGAACACAAGAGAGTTGTATGCTCAGTTCGTCAAGTCCAAAGTAGCTGAGCAGCGGCTTGGTTCCCACCAGTTTTGGCAAATTGCAAACAGAATCCTGAACAGAAATGTGTGCTCCATCCCAACTATCATCAATGGACCTGAGGTAATCTCGTCAGCATCAGACAAAGCCAAACTCTTTCCCAAGAACTTTGCAGCTAATTCTACCCAAGGCCGCCAACCCCCAATATTTCCTCCTGTATCAGAAAACACGCTATGTGATATACATATATCTGTACATGATGTTGCCAAGCTAATCAAAAACCTTGATTCCAGTAAAGCAACTGGCCCTGACGGTATTCCAATTATAGTACTCAAAAAGCTTCAACCTGAACTAGCGCCCATACTTACAAAACTGTTTAAACGTTGTCTTAAGGAGAATAGCTTCCCATCACCCTGAAAAATTTCATCAGTATGTCCTGTATTTAAGAATTAAGGTGATCGTTCATCCCCCTCTCAGTACAGGCCACTAAGTCTCCTGTGCGTCATGAGTAAGTTGCTGGAATCTGTGTTAAATACAGAAGTAATCAACCATCTCAACAAAAACAACCTTCTTAGTGACACTCAATATGGTTTCCGTTCTGCTAGATCTACAGCAGATGTGCTTACAGTTATATCTCATAGGATTAGCAAATCTCTCGATAGAGGCAACCTTTCTAGGGCAATTGCTCTTGACATATCTAAGGCCTTTGATAGGGTATGGCATAAAGGTTTACTTCACAAGATCTCCAGCTATGGTATAGCTGGAAATGTCTTCTCAATTATTAAATCATTTCTTTCTGATAGGTTCATAAGAGTAGTAGTTGAGGGGCAAAAATCAGAAGCTCACAGTATTAATGCTGGTGTCCCTCAGGGGTCCATCCTGAACCCAACTCTTTTCCTGATCTACATTAATGATCTTCCAAATCACATCCTTACATCATTTGTAGACATTTATGCTGATGACACTACCATTTATGGTAGCACATCTAAGATATTAAACGACCAAGTTCTCTCTGAGTCTCTCTCCTCTGAGCTTGAGCATGTGGTACAATGGGGAAAGGAGTGCCTAGTTACTTTTAATGCATCTAAAACCAAGCTTCTCTCTTTACATCATCAGCATTCTGATCCACATCTGGCATCAATTGAAATGAATGGCTCTCGTCTTCAGGAGCTGCTAGAAAGGACTTGTCCTGCCTTGATAGCGTTCAAAATAGACTTCGTAGCCTCGTAGGAAATGTCCTTTTCTCTTCCCTACAACCTCTATCTCACAGAAGAGATGTTGCGAGTTTGTCTCTGATGTATCGCTATTTTCATGGAAAGTGTTCGACTGAGCTTCAGTCTATGGCCCCCTCTCGCCAAACTTTCACAAGAAACACTCGTCTAGCTGAAAACACTATCAATAATTGCCCCCACTCTTTATCTGTGCCTAAACCTAAACATAGATTCCATGAACAAAGCTTCTTTCTTAGAACTGCACGCCTGTGTAATTGTTTTCCGTTTTCCTGCTTTCCGAATGACCACAATATGGTTGTCTTCAAGTCTAACGTAAATAAGTTCTTCATGAGCCGTTCCATATAAGTTAACAAATTTACCGAATTTTCATTACTAATGATTACTATATTGTCCAATTTCTGCTGTACACTCTTTTAACCCCTCTTGGCCTTGATAATGTGGTGATGCCTGTGTAATAAAAAAAAAAATTAAAACCATAAACATAAAAGGATGGATGTATTGAATCTAAACTTTGATTAATAGCTTAGTTTAATTGAAAGCAAAAATAAATTATCTCGATATTGTGATGTTGTTAGTCTACCGGAAAGCAGAATCGTCGATTATTATTATCAGTATTATAATGGACGATTATTATTATTATTATTATTATTATTATTATTATCACTAGCAGCAGCAGCGGCATTGGCTCACAAGGAGCTCTCTCACACAGGTTTTCAAAGATCTCTCCTTGAAAACAGCCTGTGGTGTTCTCTGGAAGCTAAGTGACAACAAGTCTCCGCAGATTTCCAGTACTCTCCACCTCTTTCGATAGTATTTGCAAATAAATCTGCATTATTGCAACAGCTGCTTGCCATTGATTTCTTGTTGGCAGAGGTTATTGGTCTTCACTGGAATTTGAGTGGCAATAAGCCTCCCCAAGGTTTCAGTTCTCTTGGCACTTAACCAGCAGAGATCTAGTCAGTACTCTCTCCTTGGTCTTTCCTTCCTCCTTGGCTGTTTGTTCTTACTTTTTTTTTTTTGAGGAGGGGGATTATTATTATTATTATTATTATTCATTATTATTATTATTATTATTATTAGACGTGAATTTTCCAAAATCTAATTGTTTTTTTTCTAATAATAATAATAATAATAATAATAATAAATAATAATAATAAATAATAAATAATAATAATAATCCCCCTCCTCAAAAAATAAAAAGTAAGAACAGCCAAGGAGGAAGGAAAGGCCAAGGAGAGAGTACTGACCAGATCTCTGCTGGTTAAGTGCGAAGATTTACAGCTTGAAATGTTTAGTCAGGAATTTAACGCCACAATAAAAAAAAAAAAAAAACAAAGTCGATTTACGAATTTTAAAGTAGATTGGAATTCGATTAGTTAAGTAAACACAGATTTTGGCTTACTTGAGAGGTCACCTTTTTGTGTGTTTGGACACATGGTTGGGGTTTTGCTGATGTTAGTAGAGATGAAGGTGGAGAGTTGGCCATAAACGCGTTAGCGAGTAGATATGTGGACGACCCCTATGGAAGCAAAAGGGGGAAGAACCAGTGAAAATGTAGAAAGAGACTCAGCGTGCCAAACTCCGACAAAAAAAATCCATAAGATGAATAAAGATCATGTAAAATATAACTTTGTTCTTTTGTGGTTCGGAAAATAAGAAGGTATGTCCCTTTTGGTCTGAGACATATATGTTATCCGTTGATTTCTAAGAAAAGCTGTGTATAAAGGTTTATGTGTCACGTTTGTTAATTACATGTACTGCCTGCACACACAATGAACCTTTATATATAGCTACAACAACAGAAGAACATTATAACCACTAGAAGACACACTGTATTTATCACAACGTTAAAGAGAATCAGTTAAATAGATGTTGTTTATGTACACTCAACCCTCTATATAACAATATTATGAAAAAAAAACCCAAAGCATAGTCTCAGAGTCTTCAAATATACAGCAAATAAAGGCAAGATAAGTTACTCTTCTACCTACCTGGATAAGTGTTTTTTTGTAACTTATTTTAAAGAGTTTTGTTAATTAACAGTTAGTCTTAACTCTGTTGTTCGAAGAATCTGTTGTTCCAAACATACGATACTTTGGTCTAGAAAGGAATTTCTGCAGTCATTTTATTTTATATGAAGATAAAACATGTCTGACATTAGACAATCATGTGGAGTCTGGATAATGGTTCAAAAATCGAAAATTATACAAAAATACTGGTAATGAAAATATGCATTATATTTTCACACGATTAACTACCGTTATTAGTTGTTATTCTCTTTAAAAGGAAAATATTCGAAAAAGAAGCCGACGTAAAAGTGTGACTCATGTAGTCAGCGGCCATTTTGTTTGCAAAAATTCAACAGCTTGGAAAAAAAAATTTTGAAAGTTTGAAATGTAATAAAAATCAATTAAAAATACGTAAAAGCACAAACAAATGGGACAAGTCACTAAATCGTGACGTGAATTTATTGCGAGAAAAAAAAACTTCCGTGTAAGCATTCAACATTTTTTTTTGTTTTGTGAATTGGAAATAGGAAAGATTATGTTATGTCTATGTAGCTAATAGCTAGATACGGTCGGTGTAATCTCAGTATAGTTGGAAAATGTAAAATTGGATGCGGTGTCAACTGGTAGCGGTGTTAATATTAAATATATAGGGTGCAAAATTGGAACTCCTTCCTCTAAAGATGTTGCGATTGTGATGGTGTTGCTCAGAGGATGCAATGTGATATTTTGTTATCACGACTGAATGTGTATAACATGGTGTTCAAAAGCTGCATTACATATTGGCTATTAGCCAAGATGTATTGGATTTGTATGTGGCATCTGTTGTTGCAAACATACAATACTTTGGTCTAGAAGAGAATTTCTGCTGTCATTTTATTTTATATGAAGATAAATGTGTTTTGAATCAATAATTCATATTGCAATATATGGAGATGAGGAATCTTATCATGATAATCTTGTAAAAAATATATATTTTGAGAAATACACATATTAACTATGTAAACAAACATTAGCTATTTAATGCGTGTGCAGTGACCGCTACATACAGCCAGAACAAATCTTTGGCAGGAACATTTTCATACCGATCACCATTTTCAACGCCCACAAGTATCAGAACGCGTAAGCACACAACGTTGTGATTTTACCACCCGCACACATGGAACAAAGGAACTATGTTACGTTTCCGCGTGTAGTGATACAGCAAACGGGCTGGAATGTTCAAGAACATCGCTATATAAGGATTTGCTGCGAAAATCAAATCAGTTAATTCCAGTTTTATTTCCCCAAGTTTGGATGTAAGGATAACTCCACCATTGGGAGGCATTAAAATACCCCGTCTTGAATTTGCGCACCATGCACATGAACCTTAATTCTCATCATGGAAAAATACTACATCGAACGAGAGTTAATTATTCTTTTAAACAATGTTATTTCAAACTACTGACAAGGACCTAAATCCCACCCCTACACAGTAGAGATCCCTAGATGTAAGAGAGCCAGTAGCTTCTTCCCCAGAACCGCTAGAATTTGGAATTCACTTCTGGGTCCCTGCTTCCCCAACTGTACTGACATGCAGAAGTTCAAGTGTAACGTGAACCGACATCTTGCTGCCCAACTCCCTACATGGTATCCCAGTAGCTCATATCCTCATAGTAGCCCCTACACCAAAGTGGCAATGTGCCTTGTTTGGGATGAAAATGTAAAAAAAAAAAAAAAAAAAAAAAAAAAAACAGGCTGAAACAATCAAGAACACCTCTATATAAAGATTTGCTGCGAAAATCAAATCAGTTAATTCCAGTTTTATTTCCCCAAGTTTGGATGTAAGGATAACTCCACCACTGGGAGGCATTAAAATACCCCGTCTTGACTTTGCGCACCATGCACATGAACCTTAATTCTCACCATGGAAAAATACTACATCGAACGAGAGTTAATTATTCTTTTAAACAATGTTATTTCAAACTACTGTTTCATATGTGATGAACACACACACACACACACACACACACACACACAAACACACACACACACACACACACACACGCACGCATTTCGCTTACATGCTTTAATGACTGTTTTTCTCTCAGAAAATAATCGCATTGATTTCAAGCCACGTGTGACACTGCTCATGAAAATCAGTAATTTTAAACTCCATGCTATTCTCATGAAATCCTCATTTAGCTTGTCCTACATAATGACTATTCATCACAAGAAAACTCTTATATTAGAACGACTTGAACTAATATTCATAACACGTAAATAAATGTTGTTTATTTCATATTAATACAGTGATTTCGAATTCTTTGTCAAGTGTCATTATTTTCCGGAGTTATTTCTATATTTTTATTTTATGTATGTGAGGATGTGATCTGGTGACATCTTGCTATTAATCGACGATCTCGTTAAATTTACTTTTAATGGTCCCGTGGATACTCTGCTACTTTCGACTTCAAGAGATTTTTGCACCTGCAACCTCGGTCCTAAAAATTGATAGTTCTTGATTATAAATTGGTGAACGCCGACTCTCACCCTTTTTCAAATTAGTGACTCCCGGCCAGAGTTCTTATAAGTGGTAACCGCCTACTGTGAGTTACTATACGAGTATTCCTCAATACAAAATGTGTATTTCTCACTGGATTTTAACTCGAAAATATTCCTCATATAATAATTTTTAACAAAAACAAAAAAAAAAATTGTTAATGTCTACACAGAAGATTTTAGCAATAAACTCACGCTGCAATTTAGTGACTTTGCCAATTTTTTAGACCCTTTTGTTAACCATAGTAAAGCATATAAATTTATTTCAGCTGTAGATTCCAGCTTGAGTTTGTTCAAATCCAAAGAAGAAAACAGATTTTAATTACGTTTCACACTTTTGGAAATGAGGATTGGTTATTCATATTATCTGGATTCTTCGAACAACTGTTCTCATCTTGAGTGTCATTTTCACAACGTTTCGCAAGGATCCGAGGTTAGAGTACTTGGAAAAATCAATTGTAAAAAGTGATATTCTCCTGAAGGTTAAAGGTTCAATTCTTAGTGTGAGCGACCGAAAAAATACAATTGCGAATTACTTAGAACCTCTATCCAGTCATGGCTGATGGAACAAGGGCATGCTACCTCTAAAGGGTTCCGTTCAAAATTCCGTCCAAATTCCAGAGTTCGACAAGATACACCTGAAGAAGGTCGGAGGTTACATCGACCAAAACATTGTAGAAAATGACACTCAATATGAGAACAGAGGTCCAATGAATCCAAATAATACGAAGAGATTTTAATGGGGTTTTAATGGGTTTAAAATCAATTTAAACAAATTTTAATGGGATTTTAATGGATTTTTTTTAAATAAAAAAGAATATGCATGTACAACAATACTCTATGTCAACATGTAAAATGGATGTTAAACTGACGATGATTACTTTTTTATGTACTTTGTGCCAAATAGAATTTCTTTGAACAAAGCCTCTTGTCTGTGGAACACGTTACCATGCGACTGCTTCCCTTCTGAGACCAGTGTCCTCTAAATTATTGTCATGAATCGCCCCATAAGTAATCAAACACAGTTCGTGCCGTTGATCTGTGTTAGTACTTCCATAGTGTTCCTAAGGTTATTCTAGATCTGTACAAATCTGCTATCGGACCCTGTATGGAGTACTGTTGTCATATTTGGACTGGTGAATCTCTGTCCCAAGAAAAGCTCAACGTTATGAAAAGGAGCAAATAAATATATTACATGAAAGGTGAGGAATAAAAGCTATATATAACTCTGTTATATCATCAGAACAATAAAAAAAAAAATTAAAAGGAGAAAATTAAGAAAAATCCTCTTTAAACCATGGCATTTCGAAGCTAAATGCTTCTCATCAGAAGAGTAGAAGAGCCAGAATTATACAAAATGCTAATATAGAAAAGCAGGCTTAATAACATTTTGATATCAAATGAGATATTTTGTAGGAAAATTTCGAGAACCTTTTCCTCCTTCAAACATTCAATGAAGTGTAAACAGACTTCTGGAAAACGGTCAATTAATTTCTCTCTCTCTCTCTCTCTCTCTCTCTCTCTCTCTCTCTCTCTCTCTCTTTCTAAAAATGGTTATACCCAATTGTAAGCCAAATTCAGAGTTTCCTTTCTGTAAACGTGACATGCTTTCAGCTTTAAAAGAAAAAAGTTTAAAAATCAAAAGAAATAAATTCAGTTAACTTTTATGAGTTTTCTTTCTTTTTTCGTTTTTTTTTTTTTTCAGAAACCAACTCCAATTAAAATGACAAAAGCTGCCATTTTGAGGGAGGGGCAGCTTCATTTAAAGAAAGAAGAAGAAGAAATGTCCAAGTTAGTAATATCTTTACCTATCAGTGATGATTTCAATCTTTCCCGATTTATATTTGGGCTGCTGCATCGGCTACTAGTCTCTCGCTCCTTGACAAGGTTCAAAGGAGAGTTGCAAATCTGATAGGCCCTGAACTGGCATCTAAGCTTCAGCCTCTGTCCCATCGACGAAACGTTGCATCCCTCTGCCTGTTCTACAAGTATTTTAATGGTGAATGCTCCAATGAACTGCAAGCACTTGTGCCCCCACAACGTGAACACCCTCGACAGACCCGACAGGCTGCAAAATCTCACCCCCACACTGTAGAGATCCCTAGATGTAAAAGATCTTTCTACTCCAGTAGTTTCTTCCCCAGAACCTCTAGACTTTGGAATTCCATTCCAGGTCCCTGCTTCCCCAACTCTACTGACGTGCAGAAGTTCAAGTGCAACATGAACCGACATCTTGCTGCCCAAATCCCTACATAGTACCCCAATAGTTGTTGCCCCTGATAGTAGCCCCCTACACCAAAGTGGCAATGTGCCTTGTTTGGGGTGAAAATGTAATAAAAAAAAATTAAAAAATTTTAATTCCGATAAAATCACAGATTATGATTATGTTTCTAAAATCGTCTAATCGCCTAAAAAGTAGAATCTCATTTTCTTGGTAGAGTGTGTAATGACTTAGCCCAGAGTCATCTTGTGCTTCTGAATGTAGATAAAATTTTCTTTTGTTTTAATTTGAAAAGTCCTTTATCAAAATGTTGAGAAACTCACTATGATATTTTCGTCTATATTTGTCACTTATGCATTTTTTTATTCATCGAGTTGTGCCATTTTCATTTGTGCCATTTTCATTTGTGCCATTGTTACATGTGCAACTTTTATCTAAATTCATTATTATGGTCTATGGATTTTAGTTTAAGTGGTAGTTTTAAAATAATGAATACTAGCGGAGTGGTGGTGTCCGGCTTTGTCTGGGTGTAAACTACGCTTAAATATGATATTTTAATTTGCCCAGATTTTTTATATATTATTATATTCAAAAGAAGTATTTAGTTGCCGTCAGCTAGAATCGAAACTGAAACTGTGGCATTCAAACCTGGTGACGTTACCACAGTACCAACATGACACGCACATAAACCGATTCAAAATTAAAAATAAACTAAGATTAATGTATAAAATGTTTAAGGAATTTTTTTTTAATTGTGATCCCTTTTTGACCCATTAAAAACTATTTTAACCTGCTAAAGACCCATAAAAAATCGGCTTGTAAAAAATCCAATCATTTCAGGCCTCTAGCGCTGCTCTGCAACTTGTAGTTTAGAGTTTGAAAATATGAAGAGAGTCAGACCGACTGACAAATAGACAGACAGACAGACAGACAGACAAAACGATCGACAGACAGACATATAGCTCTTTATATATTGTTTATTTATTTTTTATCATTATTACCAGCAAAAGAAAATTCAGTTTTATACAAAATTAAAAAAATTAAAAGAATCGTTTATGGAATCAGAAATCAAGCTAAAATTTCTCTGATTCGAATATTAATTCTCATTCTTCAAAAATTTCAATTTTTTATTACCGGGTCTAAACACTACTATCTGTATAAAGTTAATTTCTTTGGTATTCAATACATACTTATATATATATATATATATATATATATATATATATATATATATATATATATATATATATATATATATATATCACATGAATTAATATACAAAGGTATAATTTTATGCGTGAATTTTCAGTATTTACATCAACAGTGTCCAATAAATAGGTAGAGCTAGGTAGTAAGTTATGAAAATATATTTAAGCTACTCGCGGAATATTCTGTGTAGCTTAATTGCCATATATATTTTCATAACTTACTACTTATAGTTTTCTGTAAAGTCTGATGAAGTTACTGAAGCATTGATACGATTCGGTAATCGAAAGCTGTGTAACTAAACAGATAAAACGGTAATAAAAAAATATATATTTGCTCTGCAATAGTATTGAGCACTTTCTTCAGGTTTTTACTAATTACCATTTTTGCTAAATATATATATATTACGTTGAGAAAATAATTCTTGCAAAATTTTTACTTTTGATTTTTTTTTTTTTTTTTACATAGGCATCACCACTTATCAAGGCCAAGAGGCCACTCAAGGATAAGGGTTAAAGAGTGTACAGTAGACATTGGACAATATAGTAATCATTAGTAATGAAAATTTGGTAAATTTGATAACTTATATAGAACGGCTCATCAAGAACTTGTTTACGTTAGACTTGAAGACAACCATATTGTAGTCAGCCGGAAAGCAGGAGAACGGAAGACAATTCCACAGGTGTGCAGTTCTAAGAAAGAAGCTTTGTTCATGGAATCTACGTTTAGGTTTAGGCACAGATAAAGAGTGGGGGAAATTTTTGATAGTGTTTACAGCTAGACGAGTGTTTCTTGTGAAAGTTTGGCGAGGGGGGACCATAGATTGAAGCTCAGTTGAACACCTTCCATGAAAATAACGATACATTAGAGACAAACTCGCAACATCTCTTCTGTGAGATAGAGGTTGCAAGGAAGAGAAAAGGACATCCCCTACGAGGCTACGAAGTCTATTTTGAACTCTATCAAGGCAGGACAAGTCCTTTCTAGTAGCTCCTGCCAACAATATTCCATCCTTGGACGTACCTGGCTCTTATATAGATAGAGAATAGCATCAGCAGTGAGATATTTACCGGATCGATAGAAAGATCCCACCATTTTTCCAGCGGCCTTGGCAACAGATTTGATGTACGTGTTCCCTTTAAGATCAGGAGTAAAAGTCAAGCCCAGAAGCTTGTCAAAACTTGAGGCCTCCTGAAGACGAGAGCCATTCATTTCAATTGATGCCAGATGTGGATCAGAATGTTGATGATGTAAAGAGAGAAGCTTGGTTTTAGATGCATTAAAAGT
>NC_136504.1:101102318-101169818 GCF_053919585.1 Euprymna scolopes | reverse complement strand
TGTATATATATATATATATATATATATATACGTATATATATATATATATGTATGTATGTATGTATGTATATATATATGTGTATTTGACCCCTTAATCCTCAAATTTCTGGCTGAAAACGGATCACATTTATTTTCCCAAATCTCAGTAACCTGTATATCAAATTTCGAGTCTGTAAACTAACAATTGACAGCGTTATTGCGTAGGGAAATGTACTCAGACACACACACAGACACTTTCACTTATATATATATATATATATATATATATATATATATATATATATATATATATATATACAAATTTAGTGATATACAAATTATATATATATATATAGTGATATACAAATTTAGCGATATACAAATTATATATATATATATATATATATATATATATATATATATATATATATATATATATATATATACTAGCATTTCAGCTCGGCGTTGCCCGGTGTTTGGAGGTGTATGCTGAGCAAAAAAAAAAAAGAGTAAATTTTTTTTTTTAATTTGACCCCTATTATGACCCCTTAAAATTTATAGTTTCGGGCTCAAATCACTTTATTAAGTTAGATCCAGGTTCAAGGAACCTATATCTAAAATTTCAAGTGTCTAGACCCAAAATTGTCGGAGGAGTTTGGTAGAGTTCTTAAAGGTCAAATCGTTGAAATTTGACCCCTTAACAGCCAAATTTCTGGCTGACACCCGTCACATCGATTTTCCCAAATCTCAGTACCCGGTATTTCAAATTTCGAGTCTATAGACTAAAAATTGACAGAGTTATTGCGTAGGGAAATGTACACAGACAGACAGACAGACAGACAGACACGTTCACTTTTATAGATATATATATATATATATTCAACGAGCCTGGACTTCCTTTGGAATATTTTTTAAATCTTAACATTTCTGCATTATTATCAACTTTCATACAAGTATAACTTTTTTCATATTTTGTAGTTTCCAATTCATGTGCCAATCAGAAAAATTTGTAGCTTGCCTATGAGTATCATTTTGCTAACTACTTTCCTCTGAGGATAAGAGTCATTCTTTGAAACTTCATGGAAGAAGAAAACGTTTAACGTTTTCAACTTGTATTCCTTATGGAATAATTTAATTCTCTTTATATATATTTGTAGTCATCGACATACAGTCCTGCTTCGTTGTATCACAACTCATCAGTGCCGCTAGACTAGCACCTCTCCCAAGCCGAGGATTGAACCTAGAACCATCGCGTTGACAGTCAGCAGTTCTACCGATCGGCCCACGGGAGCGGTGCCCGTAAATAATCTCGCCAAATGTCTATTTAAACAAACATTTGTCCACCACTTTTACAGTGCTCTAACCGCTTTGTTTATAAACAAAGAGCGAGCGTCGCATAGTTTTATTATTATTACTTACAGGTACAAGTGTCCCATGCTTATGTAATCTTCAGTGTAGGAGATGCTAATTACTGCTGGTCGAAGGATTCGAATCCAGTTGCAAAGTCACCTTTGACTTTGTAGCCTGATATTCAATCCTCTAGACCACCAACAAATAACATAGGGAAAGAAAAGAATTTTGAGTTCATATAATGTTGAATCAGCAGGACATATACAGTAAACATAATCGCATAGTGTTCAACAGCAGAGGTCGGAACATCACATTATGCCTAGTTAGACTGCTTATTATAAATTCTCGTTGAGGGGCAATCCTTGTTTTTAAGGCGGTGACAATAATATTTGTATATAAATATTTTATTATTATTATTTTTTTTATTATTATTATTATTATTATTATTATTATTATTATCTACAGACACCAGTTTTTTTATGCTTATGTAAAATGTCGAAAATGATAATCACAAGATAGTGTAGTATTCCACGCATTATTCTAGAGATTTACTGTTATTATTTCGAGGAAGATTGATGGTTCTTGAAGCATAAATGTGGCGCCTGTATTGTTTGGATTCTTCGGACTACTGTCCTCTAATTGAGTGATATTTTCACAACGTTTCGCTCGATGTAACCTCCGTTGTTCATCAGGCGTATCTTGTCGAACTTGGGAATCTACACAGAATTTTCAACGGAACACTATTTAACCCACAGGGATAGCATGCTCTCGTCCTGTCAGACATGACTAGATAAGAAATCCTAAGTAATTCTCAATTGTATTTTGAGGATTGAATCTTCAACCTCTAGAAGAGTGTAACTTACAACTGAATTTTACTAAGCATTTTATCCACTACGTCACGGGTCCTTGCAGATTCCCGAGTTTGACAATAACAGTCAAGATGCAGAACAGTAATCCACAGAATCCCCCACCTCTCAAAAAAAAATGTTATTTTACAAATATTAATTTCTTTTTTTTACTTTCACGTATGAGTCGAACTTATCTTGCCTTTGGTAACATTTATTTTTTATATATTTATTTTTTGACAACTTTTCGAATCTATGTGTATAGTAAAACAAACCCGAAAATATATATGATTTTTTTTTTATTTAATAAAAAAATTATTCAACACTATTCTATTTTCTAGAATGTTCAAATTTAAACTTACGAACTAAAACTTTCAGATGTGACTAACGCCTATTCAATATTCGTCTTTTTAGTTTACACTCACTTTTAAAAAAGGAAGAGTTATCGGCCCCTGTTCTTCGGCTGACAAGTGACATCTGTCGGCGGTTCTTGAAACTAAAATACACACATTCGCCTCGTGTCCCTGACATGCAGAAGTGCCTTAGTCATAACTCTAATCACGCAGGTAACATTGGATCTGACTTTGATATAAATGCCAACATGATCGAATGTACATTTTTTTTTCTTGAGGCCACCACCCCCGGACTTAAAAACAATAACCAAATGAGGAAGAAAACAGGGGATAGAGCACTGTCGTAAATAATCTCACCCGCTACTTAATTGGCTGCAAATGCGAAGCTCGTTGTTTGTTTGTTTACGAACAGGCGATTTGAGCACTATAAAAGTGGTGGCGGGTGTCTATTTAAATAGACATTCCGACGAATTATTTACGGGCGTCGATTCCATGGTCGAGTGGGAGAACTGCCGACTGTCAACACGACGGTTCTAGGTTCAATCCTTGGCTTGGGAGAGATGCTAGTCTAGCGGCACTGATGAGTTGTGATACAACGAAACAGGACTGTATGTCGATGGCTACAAATATATATATAAATGATCTACGGACCCACTCTCAAACCCACGGTTCAAATTCTTGTAATGCAGAGCCAACCCTCTTTTCCTTAATAGATAAAAAGAAGCATGTTTTCAACACCTGAAGAAGGTCGCAGGTTGCAGCGACCGAAACGTTGTGCTAATAACACCCAAAATGATAATAATAGTCCGATTAATCAACATAACACAAGCATTCACATATTTTAAAACTATTTAAGTTTCTCCTCGTCACTCTCTATTATTTGCCTCAGTTTTTTTTCTTTTGTAATTAAAACTTTTACCAAAGATATTCTGATCTTTTATTGTTCTCATTCTTGTTATACAAATTATTATCACGATGAGGTGTAGCTTTGTAATTGTCTGTATTTTTGAGATGAGGTGTTTTCATTGATTGAGATTGTCGGACTGACTTCCTCATCTTGGTTGTTATAGTCACAACGTTTCGGCCGTTTTGCCTTCCGGCCTTCATCAGGTGTTTTGTATCGAACTGGGGAACCGTTTGTTAGGAGTCTCGAACCCAACCCTTTATTATTACGTCCTAGTGACATATGGCCGAGTGGTCCTAGACGTTGTATCAAAGTTTACATGTTACCCAAAGGTGCTGAGTTCAATCCTGAACGAAGGCAGTGAAAAGTAACATTCCAAAAACAGAGAATCAGCAACTATGTCCCAGAGCCTAGCTGGAGTCCGAACACGGTACTCCCGTAATAATAATAAAGGGTTGGGATCGAGTTCCATACAAAACACCTGATGAAGGCCGGAGGGCAAAACGGCCGAAACGTTGTGACTATAACAACCAAGATGAGGAAGTCAGTCCGACAATCTCAATCAGAGGTGTAGCTTTTTTTGTTTTGTTTTGTTTTTGTTTGTTTTGTTTTTGTTTGTTTGTTTTTGTAATTAAATAATGTCTTCTTTTGTCAGGTGGGAAGATTTAGAAAATGGTATGAGAGACATGTCACCCTTTGTCAATTGGCAGACCGCTATGAAAAATCGGGATCAACTTGAGCAGCAGAAAGAGGAGGAAAGTCTTCGACTTAAAGCTAAGATCAGTCATGAAGACGCCATTCTTAGCAAACATAAACTCACGGAAAACAAGCGACAACTTGTACGACAGATCAAACAAAAGGTTAGTGCAATTTTTTTATGGATAAGCTGGGAATTTCATTGTAATTTTAATGAAAATTTTCATTGAAATTTCATTGTAATTTTGATGAAAATTTTCATAGAAATTTCATTGTAATTTTGATGAAAATTTTCAGGAAAATTTCATTGTAATTTTAATGGAATTTTTCATTGTAATTTTAATGAAAATTTTCATTGAAATTTCATTGTAATTTTAATGAAATATTTTATTGTAGTTTTAATAAAATTATTCATTAAAATTTCATTGTAATTTTAATGAAATATTTTATTGGAATTTCATTGTCATTTAAATAAATTTTTCATTAAAGTTTTATGGTAATTTTAATGAAATTTTTAATTGGAAATTACTATGACATTTCAGTAATGGATCATCTAAAAATTTAAATCAGATTATTTTGTGATGTGAAAATAACATTTTCATTTCAAACTAATTTATTTTAAAATATTTACACACACACACACACACACGTATATTTTGGCAGCAAGTCATTATTCAATCACGTCTGACTGAACACGAGAAAGTTGGGGGGGTTTTCCGAATTTTCTGGATATCTTTTCAATTTGCCGAGCGGTCTTTTTTATTTCAGCTGGCATGTTGTATATAATGGCGCCCAAAAGTTGTTGTTCAGCCATATTCTTCTCAAACGCTTTCTATCAGTGCAGCCCCTTTTTAACCGGGTCTCATTTAACACCAGAACAAATATAATAACCGTATTTAATAACTAACAAGAAACTAAATAAAATATAAAATAAAAAATCGAAATTAAAAATAAGAATAATTCGCCCCTAACCATCTTGCACCCACCTTAATAAGCAATAATAAAAAAAACTATAAAAACACCAAGCCTCAAAGAAAAAGAAGAAGGAGACAGTAACAACACCAATCACTCCTGACGATTATCGGGTGCACCAATAGAAAGCACTTGAGAAGAATATGGCTGAACAACAACTTTTGGGCGCCATTCTATACAACATGCCAGCTGAAATAAAAAAGACCGTTCGGCGAATTGAAAAGATACCCAGAAAAATCGGAAAAAGAATAACTCTGTCGTGTTCAATCAGACTTGCTTGAATACATACATACATACATACATACATACATATATATATATATATATATATATATATATATATATATATATATATATAGTGAAGATGGTAATTAATAAAAACTGAAGAAAGTGCTCAATACTGTTGTAGAGCAAATACGCGTTTTTATTTTTTATTACCGTATCTTTTTTTTAAGTTACATTATTGTTTCGGCTACACGGCCGTTTTTTTGGCCGCCTGTAGCTTCCTCAGACTTTTACAGAAATGTTCGCTATTTTGGGATGAAAGAGTGGATGAGTGAATGAGGTCAGGGGGCGGTTGCGAGGAGGGCGGAAGAAAGAGAGGAAGGGAACAAGGGGGAAGGTGGGAGGGGGCGCTTTGTATGTCGATAATATTTTAGTTTTGGGGTTTAAGGAACTTGTGGGAGAGGGTCTGGGAAGTTCATTTCTGGTGTGGCTGAGGGCATAGGGATACATGAGGGGAAGGGGAGCATGTGGGGGTGGGAGGAGGGTGGGTTACTTTAAAATTCGAGTCTTAATGTTAAAGTTTTTATGCGTCTCGTTGGTGAGATGATTTCTTGGTAAGTATGTTTTGACCTGTTGGGTGTTCGCTTATGTTTGGAGGCGGGGGGGGGGGCTATGATTCGGTTTATTTATTTTTAGTTTTTATTTTGTTTTTAATTGTTTGGAGAGGGTTAGCTAGCGGTCGCAGCCACGGATACATACATGCGCCTGTATACACATATATACTTAAAAGAAACGGTCACATGTACACATACATCCCCACCCTGGCGTGCAAATATATGTACATATGTGTGCCTGCATGCATAGACACTCGCATTGCTCTCGCTTACGTCAAAGTTTCTTTAAGGTAATAAGATTGGGTACGCGTGCGCAGGCATGGATGCGCTCATACACAGATACATACACACATCGACGCCCCTGCCCCCAAGGAGGCGATTATATGTATGCCTGAATCAATATGCGCAGAGAAGCGGTCGCTCGCTTCACAACTTTTAAAACTTTTTATATCACATATAAATCGTAATATCTCACAGTTAACAACGAAGCTCGCCTGTCTATTTAATTTGCTCGATTTCGGGAAGATGAATGTTCAATATTTGTCACTCGCCACATGTGGGTTAGTCTTTTTCCTATAACATCTTGGAGGGGGGAGAGCATTCAGCAGTAAATGAAATACTATCCCGCAGTCAAACTTGACCTCATTACCTCATTAAAACGGGCACCTGCTAAATCCAAGTAATTAAATAAATTCAAACGTGTTTCCGTTAGCATCTTGCGGTGGGGCAATGAATGATTAACGTCGCACGTTTTTTTTTTCCGCACTTTAATTTACAACTTTGCCTCAAGGGTTCGGGTTCGATCCTCATACTTACTTTTTTTTTTTAACCCCCCCCCCACACACACACCTCCAAACACCCGGATATATATATATATATATATATATATATATATATATATATATATATATATATATATATATATATATATATATAGTCATTCACAGACAAACTGTTTTGGTGTAACACAACTCTTTGGTGTGGCTAGACAAGCAACTATCTCTGCTTGGTACCTGGCCATGTTGGTATCCAAAGAAACCAAAAGACCAATACTACAGCAAAGGAAGTATTAGAAATAGTGTAACGTTGTCAAGAACCAACGCATTGTATCCTCAGTCGCAAAGTAGACAAAGAATAGAAAAGAACTTGATTTTTTTTGTTGTACAAAACAACATTTATTTCCTCATTCTCTTGTTACCGACTCTCTAACGTGATCTCAAACATTTTCTCCATCTCTAACGTGATCTTATTTTTAAAGTTTTTATTTTTCCCTACCGGTGATGTCACTTCACATGCATTTGCATACACACGTCCATGCTATGTTATCCAGCACAGCCGTAGCTGAGAATTGAACTCACTACACGAGTTTGTTGTGTAATTCAAATCTTGGTAGCTGAATACTTGATGCTTCGCCAGGGATATCAAGGGTAATTTTTATCGTGACGCCATCACTAGATGGGGTGCCTACCACACTTAAGAGAGTCCCATCCACCCTCGAGAGAAGGATAGACCACGCCAGTTTCTCAACCTGGTATTTTACTTCGCAGTACATACAGCACCTTTCCAAATGATCACTCATCTGGTACTGGCCAGGCTCAACGTTGCTTAACTTTGGTCAACGTGATTGTGTCAACATATAAATGTTACAATACAAACCCAACAAATACAAAAAAATAAACATATGAACACTTTAAAAGAAAAATTAAGAACTACATTTTGTGACCCGTGCTGAAACTGACTTTTCGGTGGCATCTTCCTGTAGTTTACGCAAAGCCAATCAGATTTCAGCAGATGGCAATTTGCAATTATGAATTCAGTAAATCCTAAAATCCATGAAGCTAAAACAATTGATTAAAGTGATAATGAATTTTAGCGTTTTAGGACGGACAATTCTGTCTCCCAAAGGAATACAAAAAAAATGTAAAAGAAGAAAACTGCTTGATTTTTCACTCTAACCCCTTTTTTTTTACTCTAATCCCCTTTTTTTTTTACTCTAATCCTAAAAAAGAAATTTAAAAAATAAGTTTATATCCTCAACTAATCTAACAAACAGCAAAATCCCACCCCTTCACTGTAGAACTCACTAGATGTCGGCAAGCCTTCTGTTCTAATAGTTTCTTTCCTCATATACTTTGGAGTTTCCTCATTGTTTCCTGCTTCCCTAACTGTACTATTATGCAGAAATTTAAATGTAATGCGAAAAACGTCTCGCTGCTCAACTCTCTGCATAGTGTCCCTGTAGACATGGTTCCAAATAGTCGCTCCTTACGTCCAAGGTGCAATATGCCTTGTTTGAAGTGAATAACAAAAGAAACAAATAAATAATAGAAAAACAATGCAATTCTCTCAATTTTAATGCCATATATGTCTTTTCTGTCATATCTTGTCCTGTAGTCACAATTCTAAAACTTTAAGCTTCTAACAGAATTTTCCACTTTGTTTTTTACTTATTTTATCCTTATGGAAAGACAAATTCCGTTATTAACATTATTTGGGCATACCTAAAGTCCAATATTGCTACACAACTCCAGTCAGTCAATTTGGAACTTTGTCGTGGTTTCCACCAAAAGAAATCGCTCATCAAAAAAGATCCCCCATTCCAAACGTAAAAACCACAGACGACGGTCCTTTGACAAGTACTTCGATGTGAATAATTATCCCGTGGAACTCAGAATATTACAATTCCCGCTAGAATAATATTCACAATTTTCCCAGCTTCAATTTGATATGACACATGAATATAAACCTCAAACAGATGACTCCCTACAGCACTTTAAAGACACAAAAACAAACACAAATCATGAACAAAAAACGATTACCATCGCTGCAAAGCCTCATTGTCTACAACTATGTCTGCCGGACGAGTATAAATAGTGTTTTTTTTCAACAAGCAGTCATTCGCAGCTAGATCGTGGCACAGCAAGGTTGGGCTCATCAGCGGCCCGACGCAACTCAGCACAGCAGCAGCATCAGTCATGTCCACGCAGAACTGTTTTAACTACCTCTCCGACAACGGCCAAATCCAGTAACAACCACTCGTTGTCAACGCACCCGATTTCTCAGCAGTCCAGTTTCTCAAGCCAGCACGCATTTCCCATAGCCACTAGCAACGACCTTGTAGCCAGTTCAAACACCAGCTGGATTCCAACCCTTGGCCTGAGACCTCCTACTACCATTCAGTTTTTTATGGAAATAAACCTGAACGGATTTATATTCGTTCATGACGGTACCCACTGCGTTTGTCATCCCTTCTTTGCCATTGTCGTTTTTTTTCTGTCTTCTTGCCTGTGTTGTCTTTTAGTTGTAGGGCCGATTGTCATCGACATTCGGCCCGACAACAAAATTGCTCCCTGGCCTGTACTAAGATGCAGAAATTTAAATATAATGTGAACAGATATCTCGCTTCTCAACTCCCTACTTAGAATGCCCCTCTAAACATGGTCTCAAATAGTAGACCCTCACGTTCCAAGTGACAATATGCATTGTTTCAAGTGAAAAAGATTAAATTATATTAAAAAAAAGAATTGTCTCTTTTTTTTCTTTGCATTGTGAAGTTACAGGTCCATCCTCCTTTTATTAGGTGAAGGGGGGGGGGGGACCAAAAAGAATTATTTTATTTTTCTTTGCAATAATTTCATTTTTTTTTTTTTTTCTTCCATTTTTTTTCTTCCATTTAGGCTGAAAAAGCGATGCAGATTTTACTTCAGCAGCAAATTGAAGAAGACGAACAATCAAAGTAAGTATCATCCACCCTATAATAAAGGACAAGGTGTATTTAAAGAGTTTGAATGCAAAACACGATAAACCCAAACCTTCCTTTAAATTCATAAGTAAACGATAAGAAGGGGAATATATCGATTCTAGAGTTCGACTTCAAATTTATTTTAATTGAAAAGAAAAAGGAAAAACAATGCTGATATCACATTTAGTCAAACGTTTTTTGCAGTTTTGATAACTTTGTCATTTTCAAAATGGCGTCTATCGTGTTTTACATTCGAACTCTTCATTTATTTGCAAATATATATATTCGTCCTGTCACACAAAACTCTGTCTGAAGAATAAGGAGAAGAGAGAACACAAATCTATGAGAGGCGTTCAATAAATAACGCCACTTGCCCACTTTTCATAAGATTAGAACAACGAAACTTGCCACAGTTATTAGTTTTTCTCTACTTAGGAATGACCTAAAGTTAAGCAATTCTCCCTTCGCTTAATGCAGCTCTGGAGATCGTTTTTGTAGCTGGATCATTGAATCACGACATGACTTGGGGAATCAAAGCTGCGTCATCTGAGAAACGTTTTCCTTTCAAACACAACTTCATGGCTGGGAAGAAGTGAAAGTCAGAGGGTGCAAGGTCAGAAGAGTAAAAGGGATGAGGGAGGATTTCATATCAGCACACTCATGCTTCTGATCTGGCAACATGTACGTTGTGGACCAGTACATTGTCTTGTAGAAGGAGGATACCTTTGCTGATCTTACCCCATCTCTTGATTTCGATAGCTTATCTTAATTTCCTCAAATGTGAAGTATAATAGGCTCCTGTAATTGTGGTACCCTTTGTCAGGAAATCTGTCATCACTACTCAAAAGAATGTGCACATGACCTTCCCAGTGGAGAACTGCACCCTTGTTTTCCTTGGAAGTGGTGTTTTTTTTTTTTTTGTCGTTTTTGTTGTTGTTGTTGTCGTTTTTTTGTTGTTTTTTGTCGTTTTTTTTGTTGTTTTCTTTTCAGTGTTTTCATTGGAAGTGGTGTTTTATTTATTTATTTTTTTTTTTTTTGCTTTTTGTTTTTTTTTTTGTTTGTTTTTTTCATTTTTTTGTCGTTTTTTGTTGTTTCTTTTTGTCGTTTTTTTGTCGTTTTTTGTTGTTATTTTTTTTCAGTAAAAACGGAATAACACAGTAGAAACCATTACTCATTGAAATATTTATTGAATTAATTTAATTTTTTTAATTTATTATACGAGCAACAATATTTAAAAATGTATCATTTTAAAATTCACAAATAAAATCGAACATTTAATATTTCAAAATAATTAATTTCCAATTAATTTTTTTTTTAATTCACAAATAAAATATAACATTGAATATTATGAAATGAATGGAATATATTTTGATATATTTGTAGGTTTCTTTGTTTTTTCAATAACTTTATTTGTAAAAAATTAAAAAATCAAATCAATAAATTTAGGATTATCTCCTCTTTTTCCCTATCATAACTCTTCAGAAAATGAAAACAAAAAAATGTCTTCCAATTAGCTAAAAATTTACTAAATGAGAAACAAAATGATTAATTTCAAAATAGATTTTTTTTCTACTTCACATTTAGTTTAGAATATTATTATGGATGGAATGTATTTTACATAATTTTCTTTAAGAAAATATAATTAATGAAATGCAGGATTATCTCCTCTTCCTCCCTAGCATAACTCTTCAGAAAATGAAAACAAAAAAGTCTTCCAATTAGCTAAAATGTACTAAATGAGAAACAAAATGATTAATTTCAAAATAGATATTTTTTTTCTACTTCACAACATTTAGTTTAGAATATTATGAAATGGATGAAATGTATTTTACATAATTTTCTTTAAGAAAACATAATTACTGAAATGCAAAATACAAGTCAAATTAGAATATTTTAAAATGTTTGTAATTTTTTTTAATTTTGTTTTGTTTTTGTTTTTTGTTTTTTTTTACAAAATGAAAAAAATCAAATCATTAAATTTTTTATTGTTTCCTCTTTTCCCTACCGTAACTCTTCAGAAAATGAAAACAAACAAAAAAAAAGTATTTCGTGCACTACTGCCAAAAGTTTATTACAAAGAGAAAAACAATCATAGGAAACATTAGAGAGACAGGTTACTTCCGTATGCATGAGTTATATATATATATATATATATATATATATATATATATATATATATATATATATATGGTAAAACTGGTAATTAGTAAAAACCTGAAGAGTGCTCAATACTATTGCAGAGCAAATATGTGTTTTATTTTTTTATTACCGTTTTATCTGTTTGGTTACACATGTTTCGGATGTTGGACCGTGTTTACGATCTAACAGCCTCGTCAGACCTTACAGAAATGGTTGGTTAGTATTAGGAAGAATTGTTTTTGGGAGGAATACGGGGGGGGGGGGGTGAGATAAAGAAAAAGGAGGGGGTAGGAGGTAATAGAGGGGGGAAGGCGGGTAATGAGAATATTTCAGTTTTGAAGTTTAAAGTATATTAGGTTGTATTGTGTGTGGGGGGTAGCAGATTCAGGGGGAGGGGAGAGAGGATGGTAAAGAGAAAAGAAAAAAGAGAGGGGTAATGAGAGGAGGGGGGAAAAAGGAGTTTCAATTTTTAGGTTTTAGGTTCGATTAGGTATATTAATTAGATGAGAGGGAGAGAGAGAGGGAGAGAGAGATGAGAGGAAAGTGAGGGGGTTTGTGTGGCTATCATTTTTGGCAGTTACAGAGTTACATTTACGGGTTTCGTGGTCGTTGTTCATTTCATAGTGGGTTGTTTTTAAACAGTTAAGAGTTAATACAAACGTTGACGCACGCATAAGAGTGTATAATACATATACATACATATTACAGACCAATATGTAGACACATAGGCACATACATATAAAAACAATGCCTATGCAGATGTACATGGGTCTACATGCAGACATATACACACATACACGCAATTATATATATATATATATATATATATATATATATATATATATATATATATATAGGTAATCTTGCTATACCTAATTAGATTCTGCGCTCGATGGTACCTTCAAAACCTTCCTCTTACTTGAAGTTTCGTCAGGCAAGAGACAGAAAATGTCTATCCAGAAATCATATAGTTTCACTGACTTTTATTCTGGGGCAATCTCTGATCCCTAGGTGTCACTTTTTTCATTCAAACAACGCCCCTCATTATGTCAAACATGCAAACTGAACATGAAGTAATTAGACAAGAAACAAGATATAAAGTCAGACGAGGATGGGGTAATGCGTGAGTTGCCCTACCTTGCTTAGGGACAGCACACCGATACGTCTTTTCTGTTAAAAACCTTGGCTAGAAGTCATGTGATTTCATCTATTTTATTTATGGGGTCACCTCTGACCCTTACGTGTCACTCAAACCTTTTCATTCAAACACCAACCCTTATTATGTCAGACATGTAAACTCCATTAGATACAGTATATGGATGTGTCTTTTCTGCTTAAGATTCTGGCCAGAAGTCGTGTGGTTTCATTTATTCCCAATTTAGACCCTTAGTTGTCACTCAAACATTTTCATTACCACTACGGCCCTTATTTTATTATACATGTAAACTTAACATGAAGTAATTAGATTACAACTGTGCGAGCCTTTTCTAGTCTCACACAAAAACATGAGTTCACATTTCAAGCTATGTCATATACATACGCACACACAAACATATGCGCCCACGTCCACACAAGTACATATATTCACGTCCGCGTACATACACTCACATTCACGTGTATATACACACACGCTAACGCACACACATGTACTCACACACGCGCACACAAACGCACACATGGACGACATCACTTTCGCTTTCATGCGCAAAAGACCACCGGAAACGAGTATAAAACAAAGAGACAATCTGTTTCTAACCCTTTTAGGCCAAGCTTTCGAGCCGGTCGGTCTCTGGACCGACCGCGTGCGTCACGCCCACTTACTACTATGTATGGGGCACGAGCTAACAAACTGTATGCACACTTCTCACTCTTTCTCTCTCTATCTACTACTGGTCCCTGAGAACACCACTGTGTAGCTGACTGCTAACATGGCGTACAGCTTAACCTCTATCCTCTTCTTTGTCTACACGCTGGACTGTCATTGTCATTTCCACTACATTACTCACTTCTCTTCCCACGCGCGAACAAACGATAGTGAGATGAACACACATTTCCATTTCTTTCTACACCACCAGTCCCGCAACGAACATTGGTTACACCCGCGCGGACATGAACACATGTTATATCTAAAACATTGTTTCAACAGTAAATAAACGACACGTTTATCTTATCCATCAATTGAGTTTTTGTTTCCTTCAATTCCATTCGTTTTATTATTCTTTTGTAACGGGATTGGGATATATTACTGACACAACTGAATATCCTTTTTAGTATTGGCCAAATTGTTTCGTCTTAAAAGCACTTGTAAAAATAGCATTAGTAAAAAATAAAAACAACTTAGCAATCAATATGTAATGCATATACATATATATTACAGACCAATATGTAGGCACATACATATAAAAACAATGCCTATGCAGATGTACATGGGTCTACATGCAGACATATACACACATACACGCAACTAACTCTCTCTCTCTCTCTCTCTCTCTCTCTCTATATATATATATATATATATATATATATATATATATATATATTATAGGTAATCCTGCTATACCTAATTAGATTCTGCGCTCGATGGCACCTTCAAAACCTTCCTCTTACTTGAAGTTTCGTCAGGCAAGAGACAGAAAATGTCTATCCAGAAATCATATAGTTTCACTGACTTTTATTCTGGGGCAATCTCTGATCCCTAGGTGTCACTTTTTTCATTCAAACACCATTATGTCAAACATGTAAACTCCATTAGATACAGTACACGGATGTGTCTTTTCTGCTTAAGATTCTGGCCAGAAGTCGTGTGGTTTCATTTATTCCCAATTTAGACCCTTAGTTGTCACTCAAACATTTTCATTACCACTACGGCCCTCATTATGTCAGACATGTAAACTGAACATGAAGTAATTAGATTACAACTGAATATCCTTTTTATTATTGGCCAAATTGTTTCGTCTTAAAAGCACTTGTAAAAATAGCATTAGTAAAAAATAAAAACAACTTAGTAATCGATATGTAATGTTTTTATAGATTTAACACTAAGTAAACATTATTAAAAAGTAGAGTAAATAATTACTTATCAATCCTGCATCCGATTCAGATGCTCTTCAGTTAATAAAGCAAACCAGTTCGTCAGCATATGAGCAAATAGTACAACGTTAACATTAGATCAACAAAGGAAAGTCAGAGATTATAAGTAGCCATTTTTATCTATTATATAAAGCAAAGTTGTTTGTCTGTATGTTCAGATAAAAGTAAAAAAAAACTACACAAGACACACCCACAAAGCTGATGTGCTTAAAATATTCATATAGTAAAAAAAGGTGTCTTTAGCTATCGATTCGTGTGACCCAACCACTAAGAAGATAGATGCAAGAAGGTGGAAAGTCAAGATACGTAAGAATTAAGAATTAAGCTACACAAGACAATCACAGGGAAGAAAATATCTCTATCTATTTGCTGATTTTGTTTTTGTGTCAATTTCAACTAAAGACAATGATATCTACTTAATTGGTATTTCAGAAGTACTTAAATGTTACCGCATTATTAAAAAGAAAAAACATGAGTTTTCGATCTTTATTGTAAAAACCCTTTGGCGTATTGTTTTGAAAACATGTAATGTAATGACAAGGGAAATAACTCAATTATACTAAAAACAAATCAACAAACTCATATTTATGATTGTTAAGGCACAATTTATTTTTTTTTAAAAATGGCAATAATTACACGTTATTTACCTCTCTGGTGTTTTTTTGGGGGGAGGGGTAGCCAAAGCATTTTATTTTAGTTAATTTTCGTCAAAAAATCTTTTATTTAATAATTTTTTTTCTATTTTACCATTTTTTTTATTTTTTTTATATATTGTGACAACTAACTAAAGACCATTGAAATTCAATATTAAATATTTCGAATTTCGCTACTACAGTGTAGTTGCACCAGTTTGTACACAAATGATCGCATCTGGAGTTTATAAAAGAATTGATTTCATTAACTTTTTACCTGGAGCTTCACCAATTTTGGGTCTAAATACTTGAAATTTTAGATATAGGTTACTTGGACATGGATGTAACTTTATAATTTGATTTTTGCCCAAAACAATAAATGTTAAGGGGTCTGAGTTGGGATCAAAATTTTTTTAAAAATTTACCTCTGCGGTCTCTACCAAATTACTCAGCCAATTTTTGGTCTAAACATTTGAAATTTTACATAAAGTGTATTCAGACATAGGGCAAGCTTTTTAATCATTTTTGGGGCGAAAAGTTGGCTGCCAAGGGGTCAAAATTCAAAAGATTTGACCTTTTCAATATCTAGCAAACTATTAAGCCAATTTTGGGTCTGTGATACTATAAAGTGGACCTGAGGTGGACTTGAGTGACTAAGTGCTGAGAAGGGTGGGGCAATAGACAAAGGAATAGGAAGTGTCCTGCAATAAACAATAAAATAGGAAGTAGCAAACAATGAATCTGTAGTTATCTTTAGATTTGACAATGACAATAGAAACCTACAAATAAAACAGGGAAGGGCAGCTTCCGGTAGCCGGGGTTGGGGGGGGGTTGACCTCAGATACCAATGCAGAGGAGACAGTTAGTTGACAACTAGATGTCCTTCGCAGTGGATGGGAATTGATAACGACAACAGTTTTTAGAGTTGACTGTGAAACAGAAATAGAGACGAATGTAACATCGATAGAACAGGGAGAAGACACACACACACACACACACACACACACACACACACACACACACACACACAAGTCCAACCGTCAATAATATGTGAAACATTGGAGTTTGTGTTTTCCTTTGTTTGTTCCACGACTTATAATATTTCTACTTTGTGAAGCTACGTGGGTTACCATCGACAGTTGCCAGTGAGAAAATGATGATCCGGCCATAAGAAACACAGTGAACAAAAAATTCATGACACACGACGTTAAGAGTCGGCGATCTGCCGGAGACACACGTGTGGTCACAGGTCTAAACATTTGAAATTTTAAATGAAGGGTATTCAGACATGCAGCAAGCTTTTTAATCAGTTTTGGGCGAACATTTCGCTGCCAAGAGGTCAGAGTTGAAAGAGTTAACCTTTGCAGGCTCTATCAAATTCCTCCGCCAATTTTGGGTCTAAATAATTGAAATTTTAGATGTAGGCTACTTGGACATAGGTCAAACATTTCAATTTTATTTGAGCCCAAAACAATAAATGTTAAGGGGTCAAAATTGGGGTCAAAGTTAAAAAAATTTTTACCTGTGCTGTCTCTACCAACTTTTCTCTATGGTAGTTAAGGAAGCCTATTATATAAAAAGGTATTACGGTACATATGCACACTTTTTAATATATGCATATGCATATAAAGTTAGGAACAGTATATATAGCCCGAGCAAAGCCGGGCTGAACTGCTAGTCCATAAATAAATTTACAAAAATGAATTTTCTGGGGGGGTTTTATCCTATTTTTTTTCTTTCTTTTTTAATACTATTTTAATTGCTTTGTTTTTTTTTCTGTTTTTTTTATTCTATTTTTCGTTTAAATTATATTTTTTATCTGTTTTTGTTGTTTTTTTAATCTTATTTTTTGTTTCTTTTTTCTCTATTTTTGGTTTGCTTTTTTGTTAAATTCTATTTTGTTGCTTTTTATTTGTTTTTGTTTTTATCCTATTTTTTCTGTTTATTTTTAATTCTAATTTTTGTTGCGTTTTTTTGTCTAGTTTTTTGTTAAATCCTATTTTTGTTGGTCTGCTTTTTTTGGGTTTTTTTCTGCTTTTTTTCTGCTTTTTTGGGTTTTTTTTCTTCTTTTTTTGTTTTTTCTGGTTTTTTGTTTTTGTTTTTGTTTTCTGCTTTTTTTCTGCTTTTTTTTCTGCTTTTTTGGGGTTTTTTTTCTGCTTTTTTTTCTGCTTTTTTTCTTCTTTTTTTGTTTTTTTTCTTCTTTTTTTGTTTTTTCTGGTTTTTGTTTTTGTTTTTGTTTTCTGCTTTTTGGGGTTTTTTCTGCTTTTTTTTCTGCTTTGTTTTTGTTTTTTTCTACTTTTTCTGTTTTTTTTTTCCTGCTTTTTTCTTCTTTTTTTCTGCTTTATTTTTGTTCTGTTGTTTTTTATCCTTTACATGTTGCTTTTTTCTGTTTTTTCCTCCTATTTTTTGTTATTTTGTTTTTCTTTGTTCTTTTTTTTTGTTTTGTTTTATTTTTCTATTTTTGGGTCCTATTCTATTCGTTCTTTTCTTTTTTTTTTAGTTTTTGCTGTTGTTTCGAATATGCCTAAATGCATCAGATAAAATTTCACATCACGGAATCGTGTCATTGCAAGCACTTTTTTTTTGTGTGTTTTCAATCTTTTTAATTTAAAGAGTTCAGTTGACTGAAATTGGACCAATTTGGACTATTTTCATGCACATCAAAGCCAAACTCGGTGTCAATGCGCATTTTAAGAATATTGTTTAACCTTGGTAAACACACGAAATAAAATAGGTAAAGGTTGACATGGCATGTGGAAGCTAGGGTTATGGTTAGGGTTATGGTTAGGGTTAAGGATCAGAGATGATCAGAGAATCATTATGCGTGAAGTATTCTTGTCAGATCTGGGCTGGTGCATCTGCCACTAGTCTCTCACTCTTATACAGGGTCCAAAAAAGAGTCTTAAATCTTATAAGTCCCACACTGTTGTCCAAGCTCCAACCTGTGTCCCATCGCCACAATGTTGCATCCTTGTGCCTGTTTTACAAACACTTTAATGAAACGTGCTCTGATAAACCTGTAGCACTTGTGCCCTCCCCTCGACTTGAACACCTCTGACTAATCCGACAATCAGCAAAATCCCACCTCTTCACCGTTGAGGTCCCTAGATGCTGGAAATCCTTCTACTCTAATAGTTTCTTTCTTTCGACTACTAGACTCTGTTTGCCGCTTCTCTGACTGTGTTAACCTACAGAAGTTTAAATGTAATGTGAAGAGACATCTCGCTGCTCAACTCCCCACCATCCCGTTAAGCACGATCCCAAATAGTAGTTCTTTATATTCCAAGTTTGGGGTGGAAAAGAATGGAAAAAAAACAACAGAATTTTTACTTATGACAAAATAAGGATTGATGAATGCTATGTAGACACTAAGCCGCCAAGGTCGCTGGAAAGATGGTGGGATCTTTTTACCGCTCCAGAAGATATCTCACTACTGATGCAATTCTCTATCTATATAAAAGCCAAGTACGTCCAAGGATGGAATACTGCTGCCATATCTGGGCAGGAGCCTATCCTGCCTTGACAGAGTACAAAATAGACTTTGTGGCTTAGTGGGGGACGCCCTTTTCTCTACCCTGCAACCTCTCTCCAACAGAAGAGACGTTGCAAGCCTATCCTTGTTTTATCGTTATTTCCATGGCAGGTGCTCGTCTGAACTCCAGTCTCTGGTCCCCCCTCGCCATTCTTTCACGAAAAACACCCGTCTAGCTGAATCCACTGTGAAAAATTTCCCCCACTCTTTATTTGTGCCTAAATCAAAACGTGGATTCCATGAACAAAGCTTCTTTCTTAGAACTGCACGCCTGTGGAACTCTGTTCCGTCTGCCTTCTTCCCACCTGACTACAACTTGGATGTCTTCAAGTCCAACATTAACAAATTCCTAATGAACTGCCCCCTTAAGTAAACACTTCATCAAATCTCCACACTAACATACTGTACTTGCAATAACCCTTATCCCTGAGTGGCTTCCGGGCCTTGATAAGTGATGACCACTGTGTAAAAAAAAATATATATATATAGTCATCCACATACAGTACTGTTTCGCAGCTCATCAGTGCGGCTAGACAGGAAACTACCTCAAACCAGGATTGAAACTCGACTGTATGACAGTCAAGATTCCTAACCATTATACTATTGGCGGCTGCTGTGCGAGTCGTGAGTTTAACAATGTTTTGACATCGTCCGAAATACCTAAGCTCGATTTGTTTACACAAAGAGCATCGTTTTATACGCTAATGGTAATTCGTGTATCACGTCTCAATATACTCAACTCAAGATGAGAAGCATTATATATATATATATATATATATATATATATATATATATATATATATATATATACGAGCAAACAGTTAATAAAATATGTTAAAAAACACTTTGAAATGAGTTAAAAACATATTTAATCTGAAAAGGAAATACTAGATAAGTGGATAGTCCTTAATCCGCGGAGTTTCAGAGAAATACTTTCTTTCTCATCAGAGGGTAGGAATTAACAAAATGCAGGATCGGATTTTCCATGCAAAAGTATTTGATGAAACAACAAATAAGTCAAAGATCTTACTTAAAAACAAAAAAAGTGAAGCAGAGGGAATATGGTGAAGAAAAAAGGTGATTACACATGAATGGATAGTCTGGTGGAAGATAAATAATCCAGTGACGGTAAAATCCAAGTATATAATTTCAAGAAAGTTAAAAGAATTTCCATTTGCACAAGTAAAATCCAAAAATCCAGTAATTGGAAGAAGATGGTCCATAATAATCCAAAGGCAGAAATCCATGGAAAAATTCACAAAAATGTGTACAAGGAAAAAAGGAAAAAATTCCAATAATATTAATAAAATAAAAATAAGATATGCTTTTCATTCTACTGTCGAGATATTAATATAAATAAGAAAGATCAAGGAAGAAAAAGAGGAGTAAAAAAATTGTGATGGAGTTAAATATAAATAGAGAAACAAATGTCAAAATGACCCAGACAGGAAATGTTAAAGGCACGAAAAAATATATAGGGTAAAATATTATAGGTCAACTGAAATGTACAGGTTATCACATAAAAAAAGGTCAGCAAGAGTTGTTAGAAGATACTAAATGGAAAATAAATAAATAAATAGAAAATGAATGATAAATAAACAATAAATAAATAAATAAGAATAAAAAATAAAATATAAAATAAAAAAATAAAAATTATTTAGGGGGAGAAGATGGCCGGTATATGCAAATTCAGGAAAAAGCAAGAAAAAAAGAAAAGAAAATAAGTAAAACCATATAGTAAAATATAAGTAAGTATACATACAAGATATGAAAGTGTGGGTAGAGTGATATATTAGATAGATAGGGGAGTTTAAAGAATAAAGCAGAAAATGCAGATAAAAAACTGACCATGCAAAGAAGAGATAAAGTATTAAAATAAAGGAATATTAAATTATAAAGTATTAAGAAGTAAGTAGAAAAACGATAAAGTTTTATATATATATATATATATATATATATATATATATATATATATAGTCATCCACATAGAGTACTGTTTCGTTGTATCACAACTCATCATGCGGCTAGACTAGCACCTGTTCCCAACCAAGGACTGAACCTACAACCATCGCGTTGATAGTCTGCAATTGTACCCATCGGTCCATGGGAGCGGTTCTCATAAATGACCTCAACAAATGTCCATTTAAATAAACACTCACTTTTACAGTGCTTGAGCTGCTTGTTTATTTACAAACAAACAAACAGCAAGCCTATATATATATATATATATATATATATATATATATATATATATATATATATATATATATTCTGTGTGTGTGTGCATATATATATATATATATATATATATATATATATATATATATATTCTGTGTGTGTGCATATATATATATACATAGGCAGCATTCTTTCATTTAAACCAACATCGTTAAATGTAGCAGAATTTTCTTATCTTTTTCAATGATCTTTTTTGTCTCAAAACCAAAAGAATTAATCTATGTCCCATATGTATCACGAACGTTTTTGATTCCTTATTGAATCATCTTCAGGTGAGAGAAACAAATGAACAAAAAGAATCTAGAAAGAAGAAGAGAATTTCAAAAATCAACCAAGGACACACATGTGAAGCCAGGTGTCAAAAAAAACAAACCAGTGCAGTTCCAGGAGAGATGTTAACAATTTAAATTCTGAGTCACCATAATTAGTGTCACATGATGAATTGCATTAAAGTGCTGTTACTGGTTTTCTGTGCAATGTTATTTTTTGCATCTTTCTGCGTGAGAGGTAAAGATACTCTGAAGTATTTTTAATTTTTGTAAATCATCTGGCATTCCGGGATTTAAATTGTTAAAGTCTCTTCCGTAACTGCACTGGTTCATTCTTTTAACATTTGACCTCATGCGTGCGTTCTTAGTTGCTTTTTTAAGTTGAAAGTGACATCGTGAAAGTTAGTTATTTTTATGTTAGCTAATATGTCGAATCTAAGGAAGCTTATATCTCACTAAAAGACCACAAAAGCGATTGCAATAATAACCCTATTACTCACTTAATCTGGCTAAACCAGAAATAGAAAGGATTACTAAAACATCCTGTCCAGAATTAACAAGCAAATATAAATAAAATATTGAATTAAACCAATGGATTAATACTGCTGAAGCAATCGCTTGGCATAAAAATATCGAAAAAAAAAAAAAGTACTTTCCTACAATTTGACGTCATAGATTTTTTTTAGAACTCTTAAAGGCAACAAAATACATTTCGATATTTTTTCATGGTTCATGTTTCTTTTGGCTCTAACCCTAACCTGCCAATGTCGTTATCTTTGTTTTCGTCACAGAAAAATTGTCCAAACTATTTCACAAGGGCACAAGAAAGCCAAGGAAGCCAAGAAGAAGATTCAAGAATATAAAAAAAAAGTTGGTAAGTATTATTCGGTTTTTCAATATCAAAACTTGATCAGCAATAATTTATTCACAAAACGAGATTTGTTTGCATTCATACAACATACATATATACAGGAGGGGAATGATAAATTGTCGCCCTAGAAAAGATGACATGATTCCATTTCCGTTTGATGAAAACCTGTTTTATCTGGGGGTTTTTTGGGTTTTTTTGCAGACCAATTGTGTACAAATCCCAAGAGCGTATCATGTCTGAAAGTGACACAATGTTCAACAAGTGAGATCAGAGATGCGCCACTGTACAACTCATGCTCTTTACCGATCCAAAGACTATTGCCAGCAACTTCAAAATACAAATTCAGACGGTTCAATGCTTGAGGGCATAGCTCAACAAAGTTTCCGGCCACGGTTATGGTATTTGGTGTAGTTCCAAGTGAGGGCTACATCATGCTACCTCACAACTTTGTAGTCGGCTTGAAAGTCAACACTAAAGTGCATCTGGATGTGCTGAAGAGTGTGATGAACTCCTGATGCAATCAGATGGCCGCTGGCAGACCTTGGGTGTGGCAGAAGCTCACAAGTCCAAAAAGACCAAGGCTTATCTTTAGAAGGAATGCTATGACATTGTACCCTCCTCTCACTCCTCTCCCGATTTGAACCCGCGGAACTACTTTGTTTGATCATACATCAAGAACATTACCAAAATGACCTCGCACAACATCAAAGCCAGCCTGATCGCTGCCATTCGCTGAGTATTTGCCGAGCACCCACCGGCGGTTGTGGAAAAATCATGCTCCCATTCTGGACCCGTATTGAGGCAGTGACTGGGGCTGAAGGCGGCTACATTGAATAGATGTCAGCTCTATTACATAATCAAGTTACCTGAATTGATTTTTTCGATAAACGTTTTAAAATAAAGCTGTACTGTTGTTGTTTTTTTTTTTTTAGAGCGACACTTTTATCATTCCACCCCGTATATAGATATATAAGTACATAGGTTTAATAAAATATGTTTGGAAACACTTTAGTAAGACATATTTTTTATTCGGAAAGGAAACAGAAATAGAAGTGGAAGTCCTTAATCCGTGGAGTTTCGAAGATATACTTTCCTTCTCGTCAGAGGGGAGGAGTTAGCAAAATACATAAAGAAATTTTGTCTGTAAAGTATTTAAAGAAACTAAGTATGAAAAGGATCATATTAGCGTGAAAGTGAAATGTAAAATAATGAAACAGATGGAAAAATTGGTTTCACGTGGGTGTGTGTCCCCATGGTTGTTGGGTCGAAAATCATATTGGAGAAGATAAAAAGGAAAATAGTGAAACGGAAAAATTCCGTGCTTTTTAATAACATTTGTTTGAATGAGAATATGCTGTCTAAATATACCCAACACATATATATATATATATATATATATATTGAATTTAGAGACATTAATAAAAAAATTATATATATATATATATATATATATATATATATATAACTACTTAATTTACTCACATAAAATTAATATACGAAAGTATAGATTTATGCATAAACTTTAAGTATTTACTTCAAAAGTGCTCAATACGTAGGTAGAGCTAGCGCATAAGCCTGAAGAGTCCTAGAGTGGATGAAACGCGGAATATTCAGTGTAGCTTAATCGCCATATATATTTTATAAATTATTATATATTGAATTTAGAGACAAATTTTTAAAAAACACGGTCATTTTAACTGTCTCATATTGCGAGGTGCGCCTCCCAGTCTTCTTTGAGGCATTGTTAATCCACATTAATAAACCAACGATTAACCAGACTCAAAATAAAATGGAGGGTACGCTCAAGTGCTTTTGAGTAATTTAGTGATTTTTAGCGATTTTAATCGTCTTTTCATTTCATCCCGCTATTTTCATTTTTCAACTTCATTTTTTTATTTTTTATTTTTTACTACTCGCCTGAGGATGACCAATTGAGGTCGAAAACGCTCACGATTACGCGAAATTTCTTTTTTCACTCGAAAAATGACGTTTAGAAAATGGTCCGACAAAGAGAAAAGGGGGATTTCAAAAAAAATAAGCAAGAGAATGAAACGTGCATATATATATATATATATATATATATATATATATATATATATATATATATATATATATATATATATATCGATTGTGAAAAGAAGATACTTTTATAAAGTTTATTCTTCACTCAATAATCGGCTGAAAATTTTTTCATATTGATTAGATAAGTAACCACTTTTTTAATCGATTTTTAAAAGAGATTCCGTCAAAACAAACCTTACCCCCTACCTCCATTTTGTCCGTTACTATATCAAACCGTAGATGTTTTAGACAGTAAAGACTATAGAAACAGGGGACATAACTCCGAAAGCATATATTAGATTACATCATGATGACGTCCAACATGTTTAGCCGATATCGATAGACGTTTTTCTTTTTCTTTTTTTACTAAATACTGAAAACACAATAGCAATTGTTCTACTTGATGAATTTTCGTAATTTTTGGATATATTACTACCTTCGAAATGACAACTCAATAAATAATATTGTTTTTGCTTAAAATTACATATATTTGTTTTAATCGATCAGTCGCCTCTCTTTGTACATTGTACAAAGTAGTGCTTTCTTTGTCAAAGCACCTATTGTAATTAAGACTGGTCTTAACCATTATTACCAATTCTCACATTGTTATACTGTTCTCTTGAGCCTTGATAATTTGTGACTCGTCAGTATTTACAAAAAAAAAAAAAAAGATATTGTCCAAATATATTGTAAAGAATATTGCCGCCATTAACTATTTTAATTGAAACGCTATGTTCGACAAATTAGCTTGAACAGTTTTAATTAAGAGTTAACTCCCCTAGATTCATAATTAAGAGTTAACTCCCCTAGATTGATAATTAAGAGTTAACTCCCTTAAATGTAAGGGAGTTACCTCTTAATTTTCAATGTGGGAGTGTTAACTCTTAAATATTTAAGTATTGGAATCTAAAATTTAAAAAAGTACAACTCCAGAGTTCAGCCTAATTAAAAACAAAAAATACAAAACAATCTTCATGAATTATGAATCTTTATCAATCTTTATACCTATCCGTCACACGGAACGAAGATGTCATGTTCCAAAAGTCAGGTAAATTGATAAGTATATATATATATATATATATATATATATATATATATATATATATAGTGTGTGTGTGTGTGTGTGTGTGTGTGTGTGTGTGTGTGTGTGTGTGTGTGTGTGTGTGTGTGTGTGTGTGTGTGTGTGTGTTATTTGTCGGGAAGAACTCTAGTAAAATCCATGTTTATAAAGAAAAATTTCAATATAAGACCATGATATTTATTTTTTTAAATTTTCGGGCCTTCTGAAATTTTTTTAAATATATGCAGATATATATAGAGAGAGAAAGATTTTTTTAAAATATATGTAGATATATATATAGAGAGAGAGAAAGATTTTTTTAAAATATATGTAGATATATATATAGAGAGAGAGAAAGATTTTTTTAAAATATATGTAGATATATATATAGAGAGAGAAAGATTTTTTAAATATATGTAGATATATATATAGAGAGAGAGAAAGATTTTTTAAAATATATGTAGATATATATAGAGAGAGAGAAAGATTTTTTTAAATATATGTAGATATATATAGAGAGAGAAAGATTTTTTAAAATATATGTAGATATATATATAGAGAGAGAAAGATTTTTTTAAATATATGTAGATATGTATATAGAGAGAAAGATTTTTTTAAATATATGTAGATATATATAGAGAGAGAAATATTTTTTTAAATATATGTAGATATATATATAGAGAGAGAGAAAGATTTTTAAAAATATATGTAGATATATATATATAGAGAGAGAAAGATTTTTTAAAATATATGTAGATATATATATAGAGAGAGAAAGATTTTTTTAAATATATGTAGATATATATATAGAGAGAAAGATTTTTTTAAATATATGTAGATATATATAGAGAGAGAAAGACTTTTTTAAATATATGTAGATATATATATAGAGAGAAAGATTTTTTTAAATATATGTAGATATATATAGAGAGAGAAAGATTTTTTTAAATATATGTAGATATATATATAGAGAGAGAAAGATTTTTTTAAATATATGTATATATATATATAGAGAGAGAAAGATTTTTTAAAATATATGTAGATATATATATAGAGAGAGAAAAATTTTTTAAAATATATGTAGATATATATAGAGAGAGATAAAGATTTTTTTAAATTATTTTTACGATTTTAGCGATTTACTATTAATTGTAGCTGATTTTGATCTTTTTTTTATTTACATGGTAGTCACCACTTATTAAGGTCCGGAAGCCACTCGGGGATAAGGGTTATTGCATGTACAGTAATCAATGGGATAATATCATAGTAATCGTTAGTAATGGAGATTTGATAAAATGTCTTACTAAAGGGGGCGGTTTATCAGAAATTTGTTTATGTTGGACCTGACGACATCCAAGTTGTAGTCAGGTGGGAAACAGGCAAACGGAAGAGAGTTCCACAGGCGTGCACTTCTAAGAAAGAAGCTTTCTTCATGGAATCTATGTTTTGATTTAGGCACAGATAAAGAATGAGGAAAATTATTGGCAGTGGTTTCAGCTTGATAGATGTTTTTCGTGAAAGATTGGCAAGGGGGGGGCAGAGATCAGAGGAGAGAGAATTAGAGAGAACTTTGTCATTTACAGCCTTTGATATGCTGCCATAGATGGTCGTGTCATCAGCATAGATGTCAACGAATAATTTAAGTATGTCTTTTGGGAAATTATTGATGTAGATCAGGCAGAGAGTTGGGCCCAGGATGGACCCCTGAGGGACTCCAGTATTAATACTGAGGGCCTCTGATTTCTGCCCATCAACCACTACTCTTATGAGCCTATCAGAGAGAAATGATTTAATAATTGAGAATACATTTCCAGTTATACCGTAGCTGGAAATCTTGTGAAGTAGGCCTTTATTTCTGGAGAGGTTGTTAAGAGGTAGGTAACCAATGATGAATTTTAAAGATGACGGGCTGAGTCGTTTCTTTATAAAATTTAATTTTCATAGTTAAAAAAAAAAAGAAAACTACCTGAGCAATTTACGTGATTTTGGGAATATGACACTTTCGTTCCATGACAGATACGTACATCATAAAGATTTTTCTGTGCTTTCGTTTTTTAATTAGATTGAATTCTGGACAAAAGCCTTAAATAACTTTTTTTAAAAAGACGGCGGTTGATTTTCCATAAAAGAGACAAGCGGAACTTTTTATCTTTAGCTTTAATGTGATAGTATTGACGTCCCCCCCCAAAAAAAAAAAATGTGTTGGGAAATTTTTTAATAAAAGAGGAAAAAATATAACAAAAAAAAAGAGGAAATAAGTTAATCAACAGAACAAAGGTATAGGAAGTTGTTTTCACCAAGGCGCAAAAAGGGGAATAAAATAGGATTGTTAATCAAGGTGTGGCAGTGAATCAGAACAAAGGACTGAACAATGGAAGTCAACATGTTTAGAGTTAGTTCACAGGCAGTTTTAGGAGTGGCAATGACAATTTACAGGCAGTCCTGGGTTTGTACCGGTTAAGGACAGCTTTGAATTGAGGATAGTTTTCTGTTGTTCATGATAAAACACAGGTCGTGACTTCAAGCAAATCAAGATGAGTTGACGTAAACCAATGACAAAGGGGCCTCGATAGACCATGTAGATGTGAATTTAGAGTTCAATGGTTTGATTCCCACGATGGTGTCACACACACATGCAGAGGCATCAACAGAATTTGTTTTCTATGCTTTCTTTTGGAGTGGTTTATACTTGTGAACCTCCTCTTCCCCACGCGGCAGACACCAATGCGAGAGACGATGACACTGGCAGAAGAGAGGATGAAGAAGAAGAAATCCATGGTACACACTGTTGCGATCGGTGATCATTGTCGAGCAAAGAAGCAGACATGGATTCACACTAACCTTTAAGAGATGGTGTGAAGATGGTTTTTATTTTTATTTTTTATTTTATTTATTTGTTTGTTTGTTTGTTTATTGCAGTGGAAGAAATGCAGATAGAAAATCGACAGTTAATGGCCGAAGCTCTTGAACAGGCGGAAGTTGACATGAAGAAACGCTTAGAAGTGATTAATGAAATTCGAGCGATGGCTGCAATGGCACAGAACCGACCCCAAAAACTCATCGATCTCACGCAAACTTCAAATTCTGGCCTTCTCTGCGAAATGTCTCTTGTTGAGGTAATTTCTTCATTTTTTTCTTTTTTATAATCTCTTTTTCTCTCTACAGTCAAAGGTCTTTTTTCTCTCTCTAATAATGGTGAGATACATCCTTCCTATATTAGAGTTAGATGCATCCTACCTATATAAGAGTTAGATACGTCATACTTATATATGAGTTAGTTACGTCTTAACTATATAAGATTTAGATACATCCTACTTATATATGAGTTAGTTACGTATTACCTACATAAAATTTAGATACGTCCTACTTATATATGAGTTAGTTACGTCTTACCTGTATAAGATTTGGATACATCTTATTTATATGTGTTTGTTATGTCCTACCTATTTAAGAATTAGATACGTCCTACTTATATATAGGTTAGATACGCCCTACTTATATAAGAGTTAGATATGTACTAAGATGAAATACTATTGCCACGTATGGAAAGGTGTTGCTTTTTGCACTCAGGACAAAATTCAAAATTGACTCTGAAATCTAGTGGGCAGAGGAGGGGGGGGGTTATCTCTTACGCACTTTACAGCCTTTTCTTGCAGAAAAGATTTGCTAGTCTCTCACTCCCTACTCTGTCATTACTTTCATTGAAGATGTTCGACTGAGCTTCAATCCTGGTTACTTCCCTTTTAAAGCATTTACAGAAAAACTCGCTTTGCGAGAATAGTGTCTAGTAGGCATTCAAGTTAACTCTTATTATTTCATTATGTGGGTGTGTGTGTGTGCGTGTGCGCGTGCGTGTGCGCGTATGTGTGCGTGTGCATCTGTGTGTGTGTGTGTGTGTGTGTGTGCGTGTGCGTGTGTGTGTGTGTGTGTGCGTGTCATGGAGAGAGGCAGGAATAAAGGCAGAACTAACAGACTTGGATTCAATTCGTTTCCTCCAATCTGCCTTGTTTTTATATTCCTATGTTTCTATGTTGATGAAACTATTGAATAAAGTTGATTCGCCAGTTCCTCTTCAATGTTTTAATCAACGTTTGGATTTTCTTAACACTTTCTCCTTGTTTTCATTTTCCTACTTTTTTTTTTTTTTTTTTCAAGTTGAAAGAACGTTTGACTTTGTTGAAAACTGAGAAGCAAGAACAACTTAACAAAAAACGAGACGAAATTATTGCTTTGAAACAGGTAAGCTTGCTCTTTCGTGATATAAAGTGCCTTCAATAAGTTTCCAGAATTTTTCTGTACAGGCATTTAAAATTGTCGAAGACTCTTGAAAATTCAGTATGTTATTGCTGATACATCTTATGAGATGACTGACTAATTTTTATGATTTCAGGTGCTCAAATGAACAGCTACGGTAGGAATTTGAATACACTCTACGAAAGCCTGATTGTCACAGCTGGTGAATTTAAAAAATGGAATCTGGACGTGGGGCACTTTAGAAAAATGATACACAATAAAATCCTGGTTTAAACTTGGAAAAAATGCCACAGAAATGTATGGAATTCTTCAGACTGCTTTTGGACCATCTTGCATGAATTTAGCATCAGTTTTTGAGTGGCATAAGAGATTCAAGGATGGCAGGGAGTCTATGAGGGATGATGGGAGGTGTGAGAGAAGTAAGGAAGTCAGAACATCAGAGTTGATTGGCCAAATAAAGAATTTCATGGATGAGGACCATCATGTGTCTATAGAGACAATAAGTGCACAGTTTGATGTCAGTGTATAATGAAGATGCAGAAGATTTGTCCCAAGAGTGTTCTATGCTTGTCACAGACTATTTGGCATCAAGATAATCCCTCATCCCCCATGTAGTCCAGACCTTGCTCCCTGTGACTTTTAGTCATTTCCTTAGCTCAAGTAAAACCTTAAAGGCTGTCATTATGAGACAAGTGAGATGAAAAAAGCTGTGACGATGGTAATTGACGCGCTCACACAAGAGGACTTCTGTGGGGCCTTCCAGAAAATGTTGGAACGGTACAATAAGTGCATTGAAGCTGAAGGAGATTACTTCGAAGGGGATCACAGTTTCATGTGTTGCAATATTTTTGACTACTAAAAGGGCGGGGGGTATGGTCTCTCACAGTTGGGAGATGCTATTTATAAACGATGCTGCTAGGAACTGACGAATCAAATTAATGTGTCCTGTCAATAATAGTGCTCATATGAAAAGTGTCTGTAAAATTATTTAAGGCACATATATATGATATTTGTGTTTGTGGAGTGAACACTTAACCCTTATCCTTGAATGGCCTCCGGGCCTTGATAAGTGGTGACCCTCCAATTAAATAACATGTAGAAAATGCTAATTAATATAAAATATCAATGTTCCAAACTTTTACTTCTACTTTATGAAGCTCTGCGTGTTGGTTGTCAACAAAAGAAGCAGACACCATAAACATAGTCGCTGGAAAGATGGTTGGATCCTTCTACTGCTCCAGAAGATATCTCACTACTGATGCAATTCTCTATCTATATAAAAGCCAAGTACGTCCAAGGATGGAATACTGCTGCCATATCTGGGCAGGAGCTGCTAAAAACAGTCTATCCTGCCTTGACAGAGTACAAAATAGACTTCGTGGTTTAGTGGGGGATGCCCTTTTCTCTACCCTGCAACTTCTCTCCCACAGAAGAGACGTTGCGAGCCTATCCTTGTTTTATCGTTATTTCCATGGCAGGTGCTCGTCTGAACTCCAGTCTCTGGTCCCCCCTCGCCAATCTTTCATGAAAAACACCCGTCTGGCTGAATCCACTGTGAAAAATTTCCCCCACTCTTTATCTGTGCCTAAGTCAAGACGTGGATTCCATGAACAAAGCTTCTTTCTTAGAACTGCACGCCTGTGGAACTGTTCCGTCTGCCTGCTTCCCATCTGACTACAACTTGGAAGTCTTCAAGTCCAATGTTAACAAATTTCTAATGAACCGCCCTCTTCATTAAATCTCCACACTAACGTACTGTACTTGCAATAGCCCTTATCCCTGAGTGGCTTCCGGGCCTTGATAAGTGATGACCACCGTGTAAAAAAATATATATATATATTGATATGTAAAGTACAAGAAAATGTGAATTATTGTAAACTATTGATGTTTCAAACTTTTACACTGCTTTGTGCGGCTCTGAGTGATGTGATGGCCATCAGCAAAGGAAGTAGAAACATCAAAAATGTAACGTAACGTGGCCGTTACTTTTTAACTGTGTCGCTACAGTCAAAACCTCTCGGACCTACACGCTGTTTAGTACCGTCACAAAGCAAAAAACAAAAAAAGAAAAAGGAAATAAAAATCCGATTCTGCACTTTTTTTTAAGTACAATTTATTCATGGTTCTTTCAAAACAATGCATTTCATTATCTTGCAAAAGTCCTTTCGCACACATGTGTGCTTTTTAAAAGTCTCTGTCCTCACCACCACACACTGGTCATCATTAGCCAGCGCTTTCCTACCCTCGACTTTACACAAACATCTTGCCCGGCGCACCACTTTCTTCTTTCTTCAACCACGTGTGTACTTTTTCTCTCCTTTTCTTGTGATATAATTTCGTGTACACTTGCTAATTTGCATACATGCTTTAACAGCTGCTGCTAATATTTTCACTAGCCAGCCATCCTTCGGCTGCTGCTCATTTTCTCACACGCATCCATACACACTCTGTTACAGTAAGAGTTATTTCTATTTATGTGTTTCATATTTGTGTATTTTACTTAATTTGTCTATCCACTGCTGCTTATTTTCTTCTTTTTTTTTTTATCTGATGGGAATCACTTCAGACAAGGCATGAAGCCAATTAATGTAAGAAGCCAAGAAAAGAAGAAAAATATTATTTCAAAGTAAAAAAACTAGCCAATAATAAATATTAGATGGAAAATATTCCAACCCAGAAAACAACAATTCTTTCCCCTTTGTCAGAAACATTGATTCTGGAATATGAGAACTAAAGGACAAAATAAGGAAAGCTTGGCTGCCGAAAGTAAACCTAAGATCAACTTTCCATTGTCCCAAATTATTTTTAATAAAGCAATAATTTTGATCACTATAAACCAGCTTTCACTGAAATAAAATTCAGAATAGAGTGTTTTTTAGGAGCGGTTTTAAACTTTAAATTGACAATTCCATTTTCTTTAATTGCAAATTTGGCAATTGTTGATTATTTTGCATTCAGCTTGGTTTGGCAATTCATCGTATGGTTTTAGTAGGACCGAGCTACATGCCACACAGCAGGCGCTACAATTAATTTACTAAGGAGAAACATTTAATGAATGAATATTTCATGAAATGGGCCTGTACACTGGCCATCTTGTTCATGCAATTAAACATCATTTAATTATTTTCTTTGGGGATATGTAAGGTTCTACGTTTATGCTGACAAACCAGACACAATAGACCATTTGAAAGACAACACTCGAAATACAGCCTAATTTAATACATATATTTGTAGAAAATTGGACCTCTAGATTATGCCAATCGGGAGGTGGGAGGGGGGGGGGAATATGCCCGAAATTGTATCGAAATTATACATGTTAAAAATTAATCTTTTGTATCATAAAAATATTTTTTTGTGATTTATTTTAATTTAAACTTCGTCGCCTCTATAAAAAAAAAAAAAAACCTTTACAAACATAGGTAAGTTAAAAAACCTTTACAAGCATAGGTAAGTGAAAATATAATGTAAAAAGAATTAAGGACTTAGAAATATTTTTTTTTAATTCTTCGTTTTTTTAAATAATTTTTGGAATGTGCTAAAAATTGTGTTTAAATTATAAATTCTGAAAGTTAGTCTGTGGAATAAACGACATATTTGTATGATAAAAATATTTTTCTGTGATTTATTTTAATTTATCTAAAAATAAAGAGCGACTGTTAAAAAAACAAACTTACAAACTATTTCCACTCGTTGAAAGTATAATATACTATTCGATAGAGAATTTGATTCTACTATTTTTGCTATAAACTGTTTTTTGCAAGGGAGTCGCCACTTATCAAGGCTTGAAGGCCACTCAAAGATAAGGATTAACGAATGTAAGCTGGTAGTGTAGTAACCGTTATTGGTGTAATTTGGGTACAATTTGATTATTTAAGCAGATGGTTCAGCAAGAACTTGTTTACATTAGACTTCAATGCTACCATGTTGTAGTCACCCGGGAAACAAGTCAATGGAACAGTATTCCACAGGCAGGCAGTTCTAGGAAAGAGGTTTTGTTCATGTAATCTGCATTTAGATTTAAGCACAGATAGAGAGCAGAGGAAATTGTTGATAGTGGTTGTAGCTAGGCGAGTGTTGTTTGTGAAATTTTTGCAAGGGAGGGAGGGCTATAGATTGGAGCTCAGACGAGCACTATTATTTACAGTTTTTTTATTTTTCCTCTATGGCTCCTCGACTGTGAACTGTTATTGTCTTGAATCATTAAGAGTTGGCTAGATGATGATGATGATGATGATGATGATGATGATGACGATGCTGCTGCCGCTGATGATGATGATGATGACGACGACGACGACGACGATGATGATGATGATGATGATGATGATGATGATGATGATGATGATGATCCATGTTAGCAATGTTATAATAACACTCCTCAATATATAAGGTCAACAACACGGTTCTTGTGGAATTTTTAATTTTGATTTCAAATGATGTATTTTCAAATAAGTTTTTGCAATAATATTTAATATTTATATATTTTCGTTATAATATACTATATTCGTTTATATACTATATTAAAAAGCGTTTTCTGCTCTATCTAATGGTTTAAATTACAATCGTTTGAAAACAATTATATCTTCTTTTCAGAACATTGTATACAAGATGGAAAAAAAAAAAGCAAATCCACACAATTTTCTTATTTCAATTCAAGCTAGGCCGAAAAGCTGCTGAAACAGCTCGCGATATCAACAAAGCATTTGACCAAGGAACCACTACTGAAGTCACGGCACAATGGTGGTTTAAGAAATTTTGTGGTGGCGATGAGTCTTGAAGATGATGAGTATAGTGGTTGGCCATCGGATGTTGACAACAATCAAGAGCCTTAGTCAAAGCCAATCCACGCACAACTGTTCGAGAACTTGCTTCTGAATTAGATGTAACGTACACAACGATTTCCAACTACTTGAGAGATTGGAAAAACAAAAAAACTTGATAAGTGTCTCATGAATTGAATGACAACCAAAAGAAAATCCGTTATGAAGTGTCAACTTTCCTTCCTTTACACAACAAGAACGATCCGTTTCTCGACCGGGTTGTGACTTGCAATGAAAAGTGGATTCTTTACAACAACCGGCTACCCTTAGTTCAGTGGTTAGATACTGACGAAGCTCTAGAACATTTCCTGAAGTCAGAGTTGGACCAAAATAAGGTTATGCTGACTGTTTGGTGGTCTGCGATCCATTAGTTTTTTTGAATGCAGGCGAAACCATTACAAATGGATGAAATTCATCAGAAACTTCAACAACAACATCCAGCATTAGTCAACAGAAAAGGCCCAATTCTCCTCCACGATAATACCCAAGTGCACATTGCTAAACAAACTCTGCAGAAGTTGAACGAATTGGGCTACGAAACTCTCTCATCCACCATACTCTCCAGACCTCTCACCTACTGACTACCACCTTTTCAAGCATCTCAACAACTTTCTGCATGAGAAATGCTTCAAAAACCTAAGCGATATCAAAAACGCCTTCAGTGACTTCATCGCCACCAGAACGCAAGATTTTTACGTTACTGACATAAATACACTTGTTTTGCGTTGACAAAAGTGTGTTGATTCTGATGGCGCTGATTTCGATCAATAAATTTTTATTTTATTCAAGCCGAGATATGTTCATCTGAATTTAAAAGTTAAAAACTGCAAGAACTTTCTTGTCAACCTGATACACGATTAAAAATAAAAGTATACAAAAAAAATTTTTTTTTTTTATTTTGACGTAATTTCGGTTACAGACGTACATCAAATCTTGATTATCGTCAAACACATTTAATATTTGGCACTAATATTCTATATCTATAAATGACTAATTATTGTCTGTCTGTCTGTCCACTTTTCAACATGTATACTGATGCATGATTGTTTCCTTGTTTCTCTCCGCAGGCACAACAGGATTTGGTCCTTGACAATTTGGAGATGATCTTCAAGCACCGTAATGAACAATCGACTGTTTGCAAGTAAATGATTTATTGCATTTGACGATCAGGCCTGTGTGCTGAGTGACATGATGTATGAAAGTGAGGGTTGAAGACATGCGTTGCATGGAGAGAACTGATATGAGAATGGTACGATCGCTGTATAATGTGAGTCTTCAAGACAGGCTGAGATCTGATGAGCTCAGAGGAAGATTAAATCTAGACAGGACGAAGAGAAGTGTGCAGAACAGGAAACTTTGTTGGTTTGGTCACATCGAAAAAATGGATTAGAGTTGTTGAGTTAGCTGATATAGAACAGTTGGGGTGACAGATTCAGGTCAAAGGCGTAGGACAAGGGAAAGCATGGGAGGAAGCGATAAAAAATAAACCTGAGTGAAAGAGGGCTAAATAAAGACCTGGTTAGAGATAGGTTAGTGTAGAAGTCAATTACTTAAAGCTATTCAACACATGTCGGCACATTAAATCAAATATGATGATGATGATGATGATGATGATGATGATGATGATGATGGTGGTGGTGGTGGTGGTGGTGGTGGTGGTGGTGGTGGTGGTGGTGATATTAGGTTAGTACAAAAATAATGTTGTTTTACTATTATTGATGATGATGATGATGATGATGATGATGATGATGATGATGATGATGACAATGGTGATGATGATGATGATGACGACAGTGGTAATGATGATGATGATGATGACACCGGCGGCGATGATGATGATGATGATGATGATGATGGTGGTGGTGGTGGTGGTGGTGGTGGTGATTAGTGTGATATTAGGTTAGTACAAAAATAATGTCGTTTTTTGACATTCAACTATATATATAAAAACCACATTATTTTTGCACTAACCTATTATTTGCAAAACTAATTCTTATTCAGAGGGTTGAGCACTGGAGCAGTGAATATTCCTGATTCCTTGTTAGGGAAACTTGTAGCAAAATAAAATTAAAAGGAGGGTGTGAACATGTCAACAGCAAAAAGTTGTTGTAGTGCTTGATGAATTCTCTTAGCAATGTTGGAATGTCGCCTGCCATCTTGAATCGCATTTATTGTTGTAAGATTATCAATTTGGTCTTGAAATGGCATTTGTCTACCCCTGCTATGGACTCTCCAAATGTACAAACTGAAAACCAAAAAAAGTTGTACCTTTTCACTAGTGCACAAGTACCTATTTTTCTTATCATCTATGTATATCTTCAGAAACTTACATGAAATAACTTTTGGCAGGGGATTTTATCCTCTGCTCCCAAAATCAACCGAGATTAAACAATTCCTGTAATCATCCAGTTCATGTTGATTTTGTGGTGAGAGTAAAGTTCTGTACAGTTCTAGGAGGTCCCCCCTAGGTCTTACCTTCTCTCTTTGAGAAGAAGTTAGGCGCCCTTACCGGGGAATACTGACGGGGCTGCCCAGGCACATTTTGCAGGTCAAAAAGTGCCCCTCCTCGGAGGGGGGAGGGGGGGAGCACTGACTTCTGAATCCCAATTTCCTATTCTAACTTAAGGTAAATTGAAACGTGATAAAGTCACATTGGTTGGCCACACCTCTGACGCCACAAAGAAAGGAGATTCTCAATATATTGAGGCAGGGTTCGTAGTTAGAGAGAGTCAGACAGACAGTGAGAGACAGAGCCAGAGAGAGCTCGACTCGACCACACTGGGAGCTGACGCCCTCTTGGAGGCGAGAGGGGGAAGATAGGGCAATGTAATTGAGAAAGCTTGAATCCCTGACAATCATCAACCATCCAGCTGGTATGAATGAAGAATCATCTAATATTTGTAAACTGTTGTCTTCGTCTGTCGTCATTTCACAAAAGGAAAAGGTAAATTTGTTTTGTCTATCATCTTAAACGAACATTTGTATAACCCTCTTCAAGAATTGTCTGTCCCCCTCCTCCATCATCAGTAATGATTCTCCCCCTCTGATATAAAAGAACTGTATTACATATTCCCCTCCTTCAATAATGAATTTGCATCTCCTATGTGTTATATATTTAATATTGTTATTAGCATACGGGTGTATGTGCTGTCTAGTTTTCTTTCCAATCTTTTGGTGAGTGTCCAGGTTGTAGCATCGTAAACAAGGACAGACTCTACCACTGCCATGAAGAACTGCCTTTTCAGTTTGTCAGCCAGTCTCGAAATCCATACTGAATGCAGCCCATCCAATGCGGCCCATGCTTTTGAGATGCGAATTCCGATATGGAAACTATGTGCTGCCCAGATACATAAACTCAGCGACTTCTTTCAGTCTTTAAATCATCCCACGAAGCAGCAACTTTATGGCAATCTACCTGCCATATCTAATACCATGAGAGAAAGACGCCTACGATTTGCTGGTCATTGTCTGAGGAGCAAGCATGAATTGGTGAGTGATGTATTGCTATGGACTCCACAACACGGACGCGCAAGCAGAGGACGACCTAGATCCATGTACATCCAACAAATAGCACACGACGTCAACTGTGAACCTGAAGATCTGAGGCAGTTGATGGAAGACAGGAAACTCTGGAGAGGAAGAGTCACATTGGTCCGGGCAAGGAGCTCATGATGATGATGATGATGATGTGTTATAAATATGAACTGTGAGTGTAATCTATATAAATATCATTATCATCATTCATTTGGAGTCTCCAAAATACGAACCCCCCACTACACAACAACTGTAATCGACAAGAAAGCAAGCCAGTGGAACAGTGTCCTACTTTGCGTTTAGATTTAGGCATAGATAAAGATTGGGGGAAATTGTTGATTGTGGTTATAGCTAAACGAGCGTTTTTAGTGAAAGTTTGGCAAAGGGGAACCATAAATTGGAGCTCAGACGAGCTTATTCTCCAAATATTTTGTTTTATTTATTTTTTTTTTTTTTGGCATAGTAGCAAAAGTGTTTGCTAATGAGTCGGGAGACCAGGGTTCAATCCATAGTTGAGCTGTATCAAAGGCTTCAAAAATATTTGAAGTTCCTTGGTAATCACTCAGTATTATAAGAAGAGGTTAAAGGCAAATTGGAGTAATCCTGAGGAAAGAGTAGTGCTCTCCCCTACATTTCGGTCTAGTAGCTAATGAAAAGGGAGCCTTTTGGCTGCCTTCAACTATGGTCAACTAATTTACTTCTTTTCTTTCTTTTTATTTTGCAGAAACCAATCGAAAGAAAAGAAACCGTTGAAGGCAGTGATCACAGATCAGAAAGTGTTGGCCCTTCAACAAGAACTAGCGGAGAAGAAATCCAAGCGACAAGAACAAGAAATTCTACATTCTATAAAGGCTGGCCTAAAGAAACTAACTGATGACAACGTAGCAATGTTCACCAAGGTTAGTCCAATAAAATATTCATTTGCTTATTATTGTAGCAAGGGGTTAGGGCTAAGGCTAGGAGTTAGGGTCAAGGTCGGATTAAGGTTAGGGTTAGGGTTAAGTTTAGTATTAGGATTAGGGTTGGGGGTAAAAGTTAGAGGATAGGGTTAGAGTCGGGGTTACGGTTAGAGTTAGGGTTAAGGTCAGGGATTAAGGTTAGAGTTAGGGTTAGGTTGGGGTTAAGGTTAGGGTTAGGGTCGGGGTTAAGGATAGAGTTAGGGTTGGGGTTTAGTTTAGTGTTAGGGTTAGGGTTAAGGTTATGGTCCCCCCTCGCCAAACTTTCACAAGAAACACTCATCTATCTGAAAACACTATCAAAAATTCCCCTCACTCTTTATCTGTGCCTAAACCTAAACGTAGATTCCATGAACAAAGCTTCTTTCTTAGAACTGTACACCCGTGGAATTGTCTTCCGTTTTCCTGCTTTCCAGTTGACTACAATATGGTTGTCTTCAAGTCTAACGTAAACAAGTTCTTGATGAGCCGTTCCACTTGTTAACAAAGTTTCGATCCTGGATTGAGGTAGTTGCCTGTCTAGCCTCACTGATGAGCTGTGATACAGCAAAACAGTACTGTATGTGGATGACTATATATATATATATATATATATATATATATATATATGTATCACTCTCTGTATCTATATGTATCACTCTCTGTATCTCTCTCCATAACCACAAGCTTGAATTGTCAAAATAAAGTGCAGTTATTTTTCATATCAAATAAAAACATATTTTTGTAATTCTTTCTTTTGATAATGTCGTTTCTTTTATTTTGGTGACGTCAACTACAGCCTTTTCAACAGATTCTTTTTCTCTCCCTCCCTCCCTCCCTCCCTCTGTTTCTCTCTCTCTCTCTCTCTCTCTCTCTCTATATATATATATATATATATATATATATATATATATATATATATATATCATTCTCTATCTCTATTTCTATCTCCATAACTACTAATAATAGTTTTCATATATATATATATATATATATATATATATATATATATATATATATATATATATATATATATATATATATATATATATATGTATGGTGGGCCATAAGTCGCTGACCCATTTTAATTTAAAATAATTTTTTTATTTTAACAGTTATATGCATGAAATTATAGCATCATAAAATAAAGGCAGCTTGCGAAACTTGTATTGTTAAATGTGAACAAATAACATCGTGCAAATGCCTTTCATTTTCTGCTTCACAAATTTGAGTTCGTTTGATTACCTCTGCCATAACATTTTCCAAAGTTTCTGGCCTTATTTCTCTTATTCCTCTGGTGATGCTTTCCTTTAGTTCTATTAAGGATTGGGGCTTGTTGATAAAAATAACCTTTCTCTTTAGATATCCCCACAAGAAAAATCAGGCCTAGTGAGATCAGGAGAATGAGATGACCAATTGATATGATTCGATGGGCTCTTTGCGTTTGAATTATTGAACCATGATTTTTATAGTAAAATTGTACAATTTTTGTACATTGGACGATACTGAATTTTTCCATAATTCATTTTCAGGATCTGAGAAAATAAAAAATATCAAGAAATTAAAAAATACTTACAAATAAAAGAGTTATTTGAAATTAAAATGGGTCAGTGCCGTTTAGCCCAGCCTATAATACATATATATATATATATATATATATATATATATATATATATATATATATATATATATATATATATATATATATAAACTTCTTGGCGCTTCTACACTATTGGGACGAAATTTTGCAGTCGATAAATGTAGTTTTCAGATAAAAAACAATGGTTTTTACTGATTTTTTTTTTTTTTTTTTGATATTTCTAATAAGTTACAATCGTAGCTTCCAAATTATGCAGTCGAAATTACCCGAATATTTCTGAATTATTTTTTTAAAAAAAACTTTAATAGTGTTAGCAGGTGAAAAATTCCGGCCATTTTGCTTAAATCGAAACGGAAAATTACCTCCTCTGTCTTACCATCGTTCTCATCAAATTCTAATCTTTATTTGGAATAAGTAATTTTCTACTTTATCGATTTTCGTAATATGTTTTTTATTATTAGCTTGCGCTATGATTATATATAGCGCAAACTAATAATAAAAAACATATTTTGTTGCTACTAACGTATTGAGCACTTTTCATCCTTGTTTTTTATCACACACATATACACACACATATATATATAGTCTTTGAAGTTTTTAACCTTTAAAACTATACAAAAAAATATTTTTATCATCCGTTAGAAAACCATCTAGTCAGTAAGTCATTTAATCACTGCATCAACTCGCTCTCGAATTTACTATAATACCAATAATTTATTTTTCAAGGGATCATCAGTTGTTTACCATGAAACACTGTTATATATATATATATATATATATATATATATATATATATATATATATAGAGAGAGAGAGAGAGAGAGAGAGAGAGAATAAATGAAAAAAAGCTATATTCCAAAATTCATGATGTTGACCATCTTATAATTTATTCCTTTAATTCAGTTGACTTATACAATTCTTAACAGTATCTGTTTCGTAGCGCAAAATCAATCACTTAATTATTATATCAATCAGTGAATCTATTATGCCCTTAACTCATCAGAAAAAATAGCAACAATCAATCCGTCAAAAGGAAATGAAGTGTGATTTGACATGATTAAAATCCGAAAATTGGAAGAGAAGATGTAAATACCTTTATATTTTCCCATTACGCCATGTTGAATTTTTTTCTTAAACCTTACACTATAAATTTACTTAATGTAAAAGCTTTCTTTTATTCCTCTTTATTATTTTTTTGTGAGACTAAAGGACCTGTTATATACTAGTGATATATCTGTGTATAAGTATGTTTCTTTTTGTATACGTACATGTGTGAGCGTATGTATGTGTATATATGTGTGTATATGTGTATATATGTGCGTGTTTATATGTATCTATGTCTGTGTTTAATTACATTTGTGTGTACCTATTGGATGTGAGTGAGTTGGCTTCTTTAGTCTCACTTCTTATCCTATATTATTTTATTTTGTATATGTGTGTATATGCATTTCTACATTTGTATATAGATATATTTGTACACGGGCAATTATATGTTAAATTATTAAACCATTACTTATGAGCTGTAAACCTCTTTACTCATTTAAACTTCCCTCCCAATTTTAAATAAATAAATTTGAATTATCATTTCCACACAATTATCTTCCTGTTGGGATTAAAATGACCTCACTTGACCTGTATTTATCTGTTCTAAAAATAGATTGATAACAATGGCCTTCCATCTGCCCTCTTTCTTTCTCTCCTTTTGATAAAATGGCTTTGCTATTTTCTAATTGCATATTGCCTTATCCGTTACTTTAAAAAAAAGTTGTTTTTGTAACTTGAATTTTACTTCTCCATGACCTGATGGATCTTCTAAGAGCATTGATTTACCCTGAACATCTGTAATTATGTTTTCCCATTTTTATGGATTACCAATGGATTATTAATGGACTTTTTTGGATTTATCCTGTTGTTCCTGAATTTTACCTTCTTTTTCAATGGATTTTTATCATATCCTTTTTTTTTCTTGGTCAGATCATGTCATATTTCTATAGACTAGGAAAATGTGTGCATATTTTCCGATGCCAAAACGATTCTTTTAATTGTTCTTTTTATTTTGAACATGTTTAAAGCAAAATCTTTCTTTGCTGGTAATAATGATAAAATAACAAATATTTATTGATTTTTAACTTCTAGTAAAACTACAATCGATAAATGATCACCCGCATTTTTTTTGTTTAGGAAAATATCTCCACATTTAACGTGCGCTTTTATAGTAATTGGGGAAAAATAACAACTCTCTAGTAAAATATTTAGAGATTTATAAAGAATCAGAATTGGTATTTGCATCGGAATCGGGAATTTAGTACGGAATCGGTAATTGTATCAGAATCAGGAAAAATATTGGAATCGTCCCATCACTACTATATATATATGTGTGTGTGTGTGTGTGTGTATAAACTAATTGCAGTTGAATAAAATTAAATATGTTTTTAACTCTTTTTTAAAGTTTTTTTAACATGATTTATTAAATACTTGTTCTTATATATATATATATATATATATATATATATATATATATATATATATAATTGCCTTGTGTCAGTATATTGCACTGTTCATAAATAAATGAACATTTGTTTTATACACAGTTTTTGTACAACGCAAATGTCATTCTGAATAAATTGTTAATATTCTAGATTTCAAACAAAAACATAAAATCAATAAACAACTGTTTTTATCCTTGACATTACAAACGATCTTTAGTTCAACACTTAACGGTCATTTAATGAGAGAGAAAAAACAGTTGTACCTCTACAAGATTTAAAGTCATCTCTTACTCGGACCGTAAAATCTAGGCCATTATTGACGTGGTTAATTCTCTGTTGGCTGAAATATGGCTCTATGCAGTTCTAAGAGATACAAACTCCCAGGCTTTGCCTTCTCACCCTTCGAGAAGACATTAAGTCATTTAGTCAATAGGACATTATCATAGGAATCATTAGTAGTGGAAATTTGGTAAATTGGATTATTTAAGGGGAACGGCTCATCAAGAACTTGTTTACATTGGACTTGAAGACGACCATATTGTAGTCAGTTGGAAAGCAGGCAAACAGAAAACAGTTCCACAGACGTGCAGTTCTAAGCAAGAAACTTTGTTCATGGAATCTACCTTTAGGGTTAGGCACAAATAAAGAATGGGGGGAATTATTGATAGTGTTTTCAACTAGACGAGTGTTTCTCGTGAAAGTTTGGTGAGGGGGGACCATAGATTGGAGCTCAGACAAGCACTTGCAATGAAAATGACGATAAAGCAGAGACAGGCTCGCAATGTCTTTTCTATGAGAAAGGGGTTGCAGGGAAGATAAAAGGACATCCCTACTAGGCTACAAAGTTTATTTTGAACTCTGTCAAGGCCGTATAAGTCTTTATAGCAGCTCCTGCCCAGATGTGGCAACAATACTCCATCCTTGGACTCACTTGGCTCTTATACAGATAGAGAATTGTATCGGCAGTGAGATATCTACTGGATCAATAGAAGGATCCCACCATTTTTCCAGCGACCTTGGCAACAGATTTGATGCACATGTTCCATTTCAAATCAGGAGTAAAGGTCAAGCCGAGAATTTTATCAAAACATGGAGCCTCCCCAAGACGAGAGCCATTCATTTCAATTGATACCAGATGGGGATCAGAGCATTGATGATGTAAAGATAGAAGCTTGGTTTTAGATGCATTAAAAGTAATTAATTTATTGCTAATCGCCCGAAACATTTTTATGGGGAAATGCCGACAGAGAGAGGGATAAACTTTCTTAACTGTTTACTTGTCCAGATGATAGCAAGAACAGGGTCCCATGTCAAAAGTATATATTAAAATATCCAGGTACTGTACCAACACCATTCAAGCCATGGGTAGAACTAGTATTACATATACCTCTTCTCTTAGGGGAGTTCTAATGTCTCACAAGTGACAAACAATTAAAATGCATGAACGGTAATAACATACCTTGCAGGCCGTCCATTCTTCATTATGATCTTGCCCAGACAAACACTTCACCTATAAAGAACTTCTTTTGTACTTTGAAAACAAGGATCAAAACAAACGGTTGAAGACAAGAAGTGATTTATTCACTTTGTTGTTCCAAACCTCTGAATAATGGAGAACGGTAAGAATGACAGAGAGATCGATGATTACTACTCAATCATATCACGAGTGGGAAAACGAATGAACACATATCCAAGGCAATAGGCAAGGCAAGAAGACCTCCAATCTGTAGTGGAATGGGGACAAAAATGAATGGTAACATTCAATACTGCCAAGACTAAGCTCGTTTCCTTCAATAATTACAAGAAACCTTCTCAACCATTAATAGCTATGGCTAATGATAAATTACCTGAAAGTACTTTGTTCAAACTACTCGTCTTAACGTTGACAGGGAACATGAGTTGGAATATATACACTGAGGGCATTGCCAAGGCTGCTGCAAATAAGATGGGCTCTCTCTACCATGCTAGAAAGTTACTTACGCCTGAGAGTATTATGTACTTCTACAAGGTCACCATTTGCCCATGTATAGAGTATTGTTGCCACATGTAGGCTGATGCATTTTCTATTAGCCTCTCACTCTTAGACAGAGTTCAAAAGCGAGTTGCCAACAAAATAGGTTTCACACTATTAGCTAGCCTTCAACCTCTGTCCCTTCAACAAAATGTGTCATCCCTCTGCCTGTTTTACAAGTATTTTAATGGTAGGTGCTCTGATGAACTACAAGCTCTTGTATCTCCTCAACGTAAATACCTTTGACAAATCCGATAAGCAGCTAAATCCCACCCCTACACAGTAGAAATCCCCAGATGCCAGAAAACCTTCTACTCTAATAAAGTTTCTTCCCTCAAACTGCTAGAATTTGGAGTTCTCTCCTAGGTTCCTGCTTCCCCGACTGTACTAACAGGCAGAAGTTCAAGTGTAATGTAAACAGATATCTTGCTGGTCAACCCCCCCCCCTGTATAGTATCCCTGCAAATTATGTCCCAGGTAGTAGCACCCCCCCCCTTCATACCAACGTGTCACTGTGCCTTGTTTGAAGTGAAAAAAAAATCTTATTTGGATATGTTTTTAAAAGCATAAATTCATACATATGTGCTTCTAACAAAATGATGAGTTTACTCCCCTTATTTTTTGTCCTTGTGCCATCTTACATCAAATGCGTTTCTAGCACACAGGAGGTCGAGCTGCCATCTGAGTAGACTAAGCTGACCTTGACTGAACTCTATTTTTTCTTTTTCTCCTCCAACAAAATTATGCTCGTCCAATATTTAACAATATCGATCAGTACAATACTTTATGAAGTGTTGGCAATTTGAATCTTTTCGATTTGAGTCTTTTTGAAATTCTGTATAGAATTTTTTACAATCAAATCTGGAGGACCGTTATTTTGTGATATCATACCTTCCCTCTGAGGAGAGGTCTAATGTCTTAGAAATCACAATCAATTAAAATACGAGGAATGTTCATAACATATCTTCCTGACCATTCCTCATGCTGATCCTGCCCTTCTTAGGAAACGCCAGTGGCAAACAAGTTCGTTGATACACCAAACTTGTGGCAGTTTAGGCATTATTCCACAAATAGTTAAGCATTTCGTTTTGGTACTTTCACCTCTTGCAGAATAATTCTCAGACATCATCAAAACAAGTTGCATTACTTTTAACTAATATGTTTACCCTAACAATACATGCTTTTTTTTTTATTGTGTTCAGAGTGTTTACATTGATTTACTCTTAGCAATTACGTCTTTCCATGTGCACCCCCTTTTATGTATCATGTTGTATTATGTCTCGTTTTGTCTGTGAAATTTTGTTTCCTGCTTCCTTGACTACTAACATGCAGAAATTTAAATGTAATGTAAACAAACATCTTGCTTGGGAGGTGTAATGTCTCACAAGTCACAATTAAAATACATGAATGTTCATAACATATTTGTGGATCCTTTGTTCTTTTTTTTTTTTTTTTTACACGGTGGTCACCACTTATCAAGGCCCGGAAGCCACTCAGGGATAAGGGTTATTGCAAGTAGAGTACGTTAGTGTGGAGATTTAATGAAGTGTTTAATTAAGGGGGCGGTTCATTAGGAATTTGTTTACTTTGGACTTGAAGACATCCAGGTTGTAGTCTGGTGGCAAGCAGGCAGACGGAACAGAGTTCCACAGGCGTACAGTTCTAAGAAAGAAGCTAGTATGTATTACTTACTGTGATCTTCCTGACTAAAGAAACTTTGTCTCTGTCTATATTCTAATGAGAAAACACAGCCTACAACAAGACGTTGCAAGCCTGTCATTGTTTTATCATTATTTCATTGCAAGTGTTCATCTGAGCTCCAATCTCTGCCCCCACCCCACCAATCTTTCACGAAAAACACTCATCTAGCTGAAACCACTGGCAATAATTTTCCCCATTCTTTATCTGTACCTAAACCAAAATGTAGATTCCATGAACAAAGTTTCTTGCTTAGAACTGCACGCTTGTGGAACTCTCTTTCGTTTGCCTACTTTCCAGCTGACTACAATTTGGTCGTCTTCAAGTCCAACATAAACAAATCCTTGATGAACTGTCCCCTTAAGTAATCTAATTTACCAAATTTCCATTACTTTTTTTTTTTTTTTTTTTACACGGGGGTCACCACTTATCAAGGCCCGGAAGCCACTCAGGGATAAGGGTTATTGCAAGTACAGTACGTTAATGTGGAGATTTGATGAATTGTTTACTTAAGAGCGCGGTTCATTAGGAATTTGTTAACGTTGGACTTGAAGACATCCAAGTTGTAGTCAGGTGGGAAGCAGGCAGACAGAACAGAGTTCCACAGGCGTTCAGTTCTAAGAAAACGATTACTACAATATTATCCCATTGACTACTGTACACTCATCAACCCTTATCCTCGAGTGGCCTCCAGGCCTTGATAAGTGGTGACCCCCCCCCACATGTAAAACAAAAAGAAAAAGAAAAAAAGTGTGTTCATACTCTATTACGAGACTAAGAAGAGACAACTGTTGAAGACAAGAAAAGGTTAATTCGCTTGGGATCATCTTTTCTCAATCACTTACCAGTGGGATGGAAGAGAAAGGTGGATAATTACCACATAATCATATCATCTCTATAACCCCAAGTTCTCACGTGTGTGCTTCCAAGTGAACTGACGATTCTTTTCCTCATCGTATCTCTTTAGGCTCTGTAAGGTCATATCCACTTCCAGCACCCACTGTTGACTTTATTTAGAGTCTAGGATTTCTTTTATTTCGGGTGATGACTTGCTATTTGCTTTCTTACTTCCTCTCACTGCTTGAGACGGTTTTGTACAGTGTTTAAAATAAAATAATTTTTTGTTAATTTAATTTAAGAGGACATTTTTTTTTTTTTACTAACTTTCATGTGATGAGACAGATTTATTTTTTTTACTAACTTTCATGTGATGAGGCAGATTTATTTTTTTTACTAACTTTCATGTGATGAGGCAGATTTATTTTTATTTATAAACAAAAATCTACGCATTGGTTATTATAGAATGGAAAAAAAAATTAGATGGTGCGAAAGTTAAGCAGTATTTGCTCTATACTCCAATGCAACACTTTATGAAGGGTCTTTGACTTCCCATAAAGAATTTTTTCCCCCAATCAAAGATGAAGGAATGTTACTTTGTGACATTATACTTTCCGAGACGAGAAAATTATTTAAAAAAATAAAAGATAGAATTTGATGAAAACGATCGTAAGACATAGGAGAGTTCAAAAGGGAGTTAATTTTCTGTTTTGATTTAAAAAAAGATGGCCGAAATCTTTCACCTGCTAACACGATTAAAGTTTTTTTTTTTTAATAATTCAGTAAAATTCAGGTAATTTCGACTGTATAATTTGGAAGCTACCATTGTAATTTATTAGAATTGATAAAAAAAATCAGTTGAAACCATTGTTTTTTTATCTGAAAACTCTATTTAATGACTACAAAATCTCGTCCCAATTCTGTAGAAGCACCAGTGTGCCTTTGTCAAAATTAATGCTAACTCATTTATCCACTACTCAACACAACACCTTACTCTTTATCATCTGTCTGTCTGTCTGTGTGTGTGTGTGTCTCTCTCTCTCTCTCTCTCTCTCTCTCTCTCTCTCTCTCTCTCTCTCTCTGCCCCTCTCTCTCTCTCTCTCTCTCTCTCTCTCTCTCTTGGAAAAAAATTAAAATTAAAAAAAATGATAAACATATAAAAATGTAAAAAAAAAAAAAAGAAAATGGTGCACGCACATACATACACACAACATTTCCCAAAACTCATGACTGCAAATTGCACTTAGTGTGTCTATGCCAAAATTAATGTTAATTCATTTATCCGCTACTTGACACAACACCACCTGTAATGCACTCTCTCTCTCTCTCTCTCTCTCTCTCTCTCTCTCTCTCTCAATTATAAAAAAAGTAGTTGCTGGATTACTACATAATAACATTAAAAAGTCATCTAAATAACGACCCCCCCCCCAACCTTGTATAATTATGTTCTTTCTGAGCCTCAAAAAAGTGGATATTAAAAATTAATATATGTGCCTATACTTTGTTTTTGGCAATGGTGAAAATATATATATATATATATATATATATATATATATATATATATATATATATATATATATATCAGCTTTATGGGTGTGTCTTGTGTAGTTTTAACTTTTAGAAGGACATACTAGTAGATAAGGATTAAAAAAAAAAAAAATTGGATTAAAAAGATAATTGAAACTTTTTTTTATATATATATTTTTATATACGCTTTTTCAGATGCAGAGTGAGAATTTCCGGTACAAACAAGTGGAAATCTCCAAGGAAAAAGACAGCCGGAAAATCTTTTAACCATGCAATGAATTTTTCAATCGCAGAGAATGAGAGAAAGCATCGATCTGTGGAAACAATGCAGAAACCAGAAATTAATCAAAAATAATTACGGTAAACATTGAGACTGGAAATAAACCTTGTTTCATAATCTCAATGGATTTTGTTGTTCTTTTTTCTGTTACGGCTGGCATTTTGTAAATTCCAATATGGCCGCCATATGCACATCTGGGCAAATGCAAACACTGATTTTCTGATTCCTTAGACAATAACCTTTCCAAAAATGTATAGTTTTGCAAATCTTCAAAAAATTCCCACAAAATTACATAATGAAACTGACTATTTCCACATGAATATGACGTTCTGTAACGGCCATTAAGAGTTGTCTCCCTTAGGTTTTTGATGTTAATACTATATATAAATATATGAGTAAAATTGGAGTTTTTTCGCTGTAAATTTTGTCTTGAATGTATAGCCACTCGATTTATAAAATACTAGCAGGCCGCCCGGCGTTGTCCAGTCATAAAATGCACATAAATATTATATTTTAATTAATGCAGAATTCTTATTTATTATAAACAGAAATATCGTAGGTATTAAACCTAACGTTAAATTCCTTTAAAAAAAATGAAGTAAAAAAACGCAGAACAACTGAGACATGTACATGCTAGTATTATTTTTTTCTAAACAGTTCACTTCTTGTAAGTAAAAAAAAAAAATACTCGAGCTGAGAGCGAAGCCAAAACCTAAAGACAGTGAATCAAGTACGATAACCATTAGACCAGCTTGACACGTTCTTTAAAAAGTGTTTTCAAATCTACTTATTCTTAACATAAGTAATCTGTCATGTGAACGATTCACGCATGCGCATTCGTGAAAACACTTGACAAACAGATAAAAATCTGATGACCCTCCCCCCCATGTACCAATTTTTCAATTTTGACCCCTTAGTAGCCATTTTATTTCGAATGAAAACCAATTAAAAAGTTTTCCACCCGCCTGAATACCTTATATACAAAATTTTAAGTCTGTAGATCAAAAATTTGTTGAGTATATAGGTTGAGAAGTGTCCTCACACGTGCACACACACACACACACTTTTATCTATAATATCAATCTCACCTATCTGTTAAAATGTATGTATGTATGTATGTATGTATATCTGCCTAAATGCCTCATCTGCCTCATGTTCGGGTCACCGGCGACTAAACTGGTTCCCCCCACCAGACTTGTTTGGTGAGGAAGGCGGCTAGTCTCCCTGAAGGATTAAAAACAAGACCTTCCAAAGGGCGAATGAACTCTTTTTCTGGGTCAACGGCCAACTAGCACCGTGTGTGTGTGTGTGTGTGTGTGTGTGTGTGTGTGTGTGTGTGTGTGTGTGTGTGTGTATTGGGGTGGAGAGGGCTCCCGTAAGCCGCGGTGAAGGCAACCTTTCTAGGAGAAGCAAATCTCTGATTTAAAAAACCATAAAGCGGAAGACCATTACCCGCATTAAGCTGGTCTGCAGTTTAACTTGTTGCTGGCTATCTTGCTCTTGCTTGTTGTTGGATCTCAACATTTTGAACCGAGAGAGAGACTTAGTTGTCGTACAAAGCTAAGACTCTGTAACATCATATTTGTATAGATACTCCCTCAGGCATTTGGGCTCATGGATTTTAAATGTCTGAGGGAGTGGCACTCGTCTGACAAGACGTTGCAATCATCATATCTGCCTAAAACTTTCGACAGATGCAACGGATTTTTACGAGATTGGTATCGTTTTGAAGCTCAACCCTTCGGACGACAACTATCGAAAAATTGGCCAAAAACATTAATTCCTTCACTCTTAAGTGGGCACTTTTCTACAGGGAGGGCTTGCTTTTTTCGCTGATATTTTCGAAAGTCATTGCCGCTTTTCGATTGCTAGCCTTAATTTAAACATACGTCACTTCCGGTTTTCCGATGGGTGCAACAGCAAACACATCACGTTTTTTTTGTTTTTTGTTTTTTTCACATTCTTTTTCTCCTTAGCGGTACGGGTTCGAGCCTGCCTACCTGCTACTACTTTTTTTTTTTTTTTTTTTTGCTCCAAACACCCGAGCAACGCCAGGTACCCAGGCTAGTAGATATATAAATATCTCATGTACTCCGTGTCCTATCTATAGGAAAATAAATATCTTTTTAAAAATAATTTTTTTCCTTTCAATTTTTAGTCATTAATGCAAAGTTTCAACGCAATAGTTGTTACCATTGAGTTGAAACTTTGCATTAATGACTAAAAATGGGTTCGAATACACAAATTGAAAGGAAAAAAAATTTTTAAATAAAATTTAAAAAATTAAAAAATAAAATTTACCAAAAATTAAAAAAATAAATAAATAGTTACACTGTATTATAGCCTTAAAAATAAAAGGTAATCGAAATAAATAAATAAATAGAAGAAAGGAAATGAGGTGAGTTCACCGCTTTCTTTCCTTAAAATAGGGATTATGAATATGTCCATATATATATATATATATATATATATATATATATATATATGACAAATGTATTTTTGGTGTTTGAAGAGTCTAGGATTGGACTATTTTTAAATGATATAATGTTTAAATTGTCCAAATAATTATGAAACAATTGTAAGACATAAAGAAATACACTCTATGTTGTTCTTATTTTTGTTGTGGTAGAATCCACCTAATTAGCATATGTGGAGTGTCAACCATATAAATATGGTTGGTACCATAAAGATGGGGAAGACCCAACAAGAGACCCAATAAGAGACTCAGAGAGACAACGAGATCGAGAGTAGACGACTACCCAGCCGACACCTTCTCCAGGGATGGTTTCCCCATGACTATACTCTATGTAAATATTGTATATACTTTCTTGCTCTCAATATACCTGTTCTATTTTACTTTTGTGTTGAAGTTCTTTATTCCATGTGTTCAGTCGAGTTTCAACAATTTTATGATTTTTTTTTGTCTTGATTTTTACATAAAGATAAAAACCAAAAAGAAAAAACTATTTATCTTTCAAATAATTTAGATACACAAATTGAAAGGAATAAAAATAAAATAAAAAAAATAAAAAAATAAATAAAAATTAGTTACACTGATGTTTCTTCTGCTTGTATTACAGCCTTTGGGTGTTCGTGGACGACAGATTCAGCCTCGCTAGATTCAGCCACTCTGATGAGTCGTGGACGACGAAACACGTGTCAGTGGATAATTATATTTTAAAAAATAATATATATATATATATATATATATATATATATATATATATATATATGAACAAATGATTAATAAAACATGTTAAAAGACATCTTGAAAAAGAGTTAAAAACATATTTAATTTTAAAAAGGAAGCACAAGATAAGTAGATAGTCCTTAATCCGCAGAGTTTCGAAGAAATACTCTCCTTCTCATCAGAGGGCATATATATATAAAATTCGTATTCTTGTCTGTTTGCTTGATTGTTTGTTTGTTCACAAGTTGATTAACATACACAAAAATCCATTACTTTATCATATTATTCATTCCCATATATACTATGATTATTGCAAAATATAAGATTAATATACATATATTGCATATTACATTAAGGAAAATCGACTTTATTAAATAGCAGTGTATTAGTTTTTGTTTATAGTGAGAGAATTATTTTAAGTGTTCTATTTAAGTTTAAATAAAAGAAATTCGCTTAAACTGGAATATAGTCATAAAAAGGTGCTCAATATCCGGAGAATAGCTTCTCTTCGTATCCTTTCTGCCGAAATATCTGGTGGAGAGTTTGTCACGTACTTCTGCTTTTTTTTCCGGGGAGGGAGAGGGGATTACATTTTCGTGTTTTCATTCATTCTTTTATTTTTGAAATTTTTGTTGGGGTAACGATGGAGTTGACATATAATAATGAAAAATTGCTCAATATTCTAAGTATAGCAGGTGTGGCGAAACCGAATTTCATGTCAACGCTGGGTATCCATGCTATGCTAATATATATATATATATATATATATATATATATATATATATATACGGCATAATCATATTGGCACACCGGTTCTCGTCAGATCACCGAAGTTAAGCAACGTTGAGCCTGGCTAATACCAGATGGGTGACTATTTGGGAATTCTAGGCGCTGTATGTGCTCTCCGCTTATCTCAGCATTGTTTCCAGTCGTCTTGTACCTCAACTTGCCACTGGTATGCAACAATGTTGACTCAGGAGAGGCGTGGTTAGAGGTTGCGCAAGTCTTGCCACACAAATTTCACGTGCAGGCACCCTTACAGTGGGTATCCATAGTCTGTCAAGACTGATGGAAGCCTTCATATATATATATATATATATATACTTTTTGTGTTTTTCGAATAATTTACATATCCTGGACTTAATGATTTAAAAGAGATAGACTAAGATGTTCACTGGATATTATTTTATTATTGGAATCCTTTGAGATGAGTAATTTGTATATTTATTTATTTATTTGCTGACTGTTATCCTCATCTTTATAGTTATTGTTTCACCATGTTTCGGCCAACTCATCCTCTGGCCTTCTTCAGATGGTTAGGAATACTAAGTTTTGTAACTGTATCTTCAATAATTACTGTCTTCCATAGTTGTTGTAGTCTCACCATGTTTTGCCCAACTAATCCTCTGGCCAGCTTTAGGAAGGATTGAAACTGCTATCTTTAGACAATGCACACCTGGAACCATAGAGACTTAACGCCTTTATTCACTGCGCCCTCTATTAATTAGTTAACTAACTTCTTAACACTGATAGGTAGAAATAGCGATAGACACTGGGAGGAGAAGCTTTGGTGGCTTTAACTTTTTAAACATACTACAACATATTCGCTCGCATCTGCTTCACTCTCCACTGGAACTTTGTTTCAGACCTTTGTTTGATTGTTAAACACGATCCAGTGACGTGACGTGACGTCACGTCACGTGCCACACCCAATTGAGGTCTCTTTGTTTTTCACTTGAAACGGCTGCCGACTGTGGCATCAATTAACTGTTTGCTATTTTAAACTAACGCCTTAAAAAGTTTGTTCCTCTAGATTACAGAAAACGATTAGAAAATCTTTCTTTTTCTTTTTTTCTTTATTTTTTTTTAAATTTTATTGTGGAGATAAGAGAAAGAAGGATATAACTAAATTCTAGCCAGAGATAAGTTAGTTTGGAAGTCAATTTCTTAAAACCGTCCAGTGCGTGCCAGCATGTAAAACGGACGTTAAACCGATGATAGTGATGGTGATGATGAAAGAATGAGGGGGCACAAGTGTTACGAGTTCATCAGAGAAAATTCCATTAAAGTACTTAAAAAACAGGTACAGAGATGCAACATTGCTGCGATGGGACAGAGATTGGAGCTTGACCGATAGTGCGGCACTATTAGATTTGAGACTCTTTTTTTGGACCCTTTCTAAGCAGTAATAGACTAGTGGTAGATGCACCAATCCAGATGTGGCAACAATACTTCACGCATGATCGAATAGTGGTCAAAGCTGCTGTCAGGAAGGTGGGCTCCCTCTACTGTGCTAGATGTTACTCACACCTGAGAGAATCCTGTACCTCTACAAAGCCAGGATTCTCCATGCATGGAGTATTATTACCACATCTGGACTGGTACATCTGCCAATAGTTTCTCCATCCTAGATAGGATTCAAAAACGAGTCGCCAACCTGATAGGTCCCGCACTAGCAACAAAACTCAAACCTCTGTCCCATCGCCAAATTGTGGCATCTTTTTGCCTATTTTACAAAAAATTTAATGGAATGTGTTTTGATGAACTCCATGCTCTTGTATCCCCATGATGTAGGTACCCCCAATAAACACGGCAAGCAGCAAAATCCCACCCCTACATTGTAGAGATCCCTAGATGCTGAAAAGCCTTCTACTCAAATAGCTTCTTCCCTTGAACTGCTAAACTTTTGAATTCCATCCCGGGTCCCTGCTTCCCTGATTGTATTGACATGCAGAAGTTCAAGTGTAATGTGAACAGACATCTTGCTGCCCAACTCCCTGCATAGTATCCCTGCAAAGTATGTCCCAAATAATAGCTCTTAACGTCAAAGTGACGTTGTGTCTTGTTTGAGTTAAAATAACAGTTTAAAAAAATTTTTTTTAAAGAAGAGTTAGTAAAGAATTTGAATTCCTCTCTCTAATTAACCATTTTAATATGTTATAAACAGGGTTAGGACAACAGCATATTCTTTTCATTGTTTTGACTCTCTAGTATATATCCGGCAGTTAATCAATCAAGAATCACATCACTCTACATAAAAACATATAAGATATCACTGGCTATATACCTGAGAATCAAAAGAAGGAAAAGAATATGCTGTTGTCACCATCCTAGTTATAATATCACTTTATTTTTGGTCTCTTGGTCTTACTGGATTCCAAAACAAGAATTCATCTACAGGGTGGTCAAAAAGTCAGGTAACATTTTAAAGAAAAACGATATTAGCAATACACGTATATTTAAGTACCATACATTGAAATATAAAATGAAACAAACATGAAATATGTTTATTTTGTTAATTGTCGTCCATTTCTCTCTATCAATCGCTGGAAGCGATTAACCACTGATTGTGTAACACGTGTAATCATGTCAGCTGATATCCGCGCAATCTCCTCTTCAATAAATAACTTTAAAGACGCTATTGTATCAGGCTTCTTGCCACAAACGCTATCCTTTACATAGTCCCAAAACCAGAAATCAGGAGGGGTAGTTTATATATTACACTCAAATATTTAAACAAATAATATTAAACGAATAGAGATTATAATGGATCATATTGTTTTTTCTACCTTTAACATGTTACCTGACTTTTTGACCACCCTGTAGTCTGGTGGAGTGTCCAGCTTCGCGTTGCTACTTGAGGTAACATCACTTGGAGAAGGTGCACCATTCCTCATAAAAGCTAATGTGGGTCAGCCATAGTCAGGAGATCTTATTTAGGCTGTGAATACGAAATGTGATTTTGAATATTTGGTCTTCTAGGGACAAGTATCCTCATACCAGATAGATCCGGATCAACTCCTGTACAGATAGATACTCCTGTACAGAGAGACCCTAGATACTCAAGGATAGTGTCTAGTAGGCATTCAAGTTTTCTATATTATATTATTATAATTATATAGAATGTGGTGTCATTTGGTTTGAGAAGTGATAGAATTATTTTAGGTCCTTTTTGGAAGGAGATAGAAAATAGCAAGTAAGACATACCACCACTTGCCATCTAAAATGAATTTGGAATCTCTTTTATTACTGTTTGGAACATACTGCATAAAAAATTGTTTGCAATAAACTGCTATAACATATTTATATATAAAAAATGGTTTGCAATAAACTGCTAGAACATATTTATATATAAAAAATGGTTTGCAATAGACTGCTAGAACATATTTATATATAAAAAATGGTTTGCAATAGACTGCTAGAACATATTTATATATAAAAAATCGTTTGCAATAGACTGCTAGAACATATTTATATATAAAAAATGGTTTGCAATAGACTGCTATAACATATTTATATATAAAAAATGGTTTGCAATAGACTGCTATAACATATTTATATATAAAAAATGGTTTGCAATAGACTGCTATAACATATTTATATATAAAAAATGGTTTGCAATAGACTGCTATAACATATTTATATATAAAAAATGGTTTGCAATAGACTGCTATAACATATTTATATATAAAAAATAGTTTGCATTAGACTGCTATAACATATTTAAATATACAAAATGGTTTGCAATAGACTGCTATAACATATTTATATATAAAAAATGGTTTGCAATAGACTGCTAGAACATATTTATATATAAAAAATGGTTTGCAATAAACTGCTAGAACATATTTATATATAAAAAATGGTTTGCAATAGACTGCTATAACATATTTATATATAAAAAATGGTTTGCAATAAACTGCTATAACATATTTATATATAAAAAATGGTTTGCAATAGACTGCTATAACATATTTATATATAAAAATGGTTTGCAATAAACTGCTAGAACATATTTATATATAAAAAATGGTTTGCAATAGACAGCTAGAACATATTTATATATAAAAAATGGTTTGCAATAGACTGCTATAACATATTTATATATAAAAAATGGTTTGCAATAGACTGCTATAACATATTTATATATAAACAATGGTTTGCAATAAACTGCTATAACATATTTATATATAAAAAATGGTTTGCAATAGATTGCTAGAACATATTTATATATAAAAAATGGTTTGCAATAGACTGCTATAACATATTTATATATAACAAATGGTTTGCAATAGACTGCTAGAACATATTTATATATAAAAATGGTTTGCAATAAACTGCTAGAACATATTTATATATAAAAAATGGTTTGCAATAGACTGCTATAACATATTTATATATAAAAAATGGTTTGCAATAAACTGCTATAACATATTTATATATAAAAAAATGGTTTGCAATAGACTGCTATAACCTATTTATATATAAAAAATGGTTTGCAATAGACTGCTATAACATATTTATATATAAAAAAAATGGTTTGCAATAGACTGCTATAACATATTTATATATAAAAAGGGTTTGCAATAGACTGCTATAACATATTTATATATAAAAAATGGTTTGCAATAGACTGCTATAACATATTTATATATAAAAAATGGTTTGCAATAGACTGCTATAACATATTTATTTTTAAAAAATGGTTTGCAATAGATTGCTATAACATATTTATATATAAAAAATGGTTTGCAATATACTGCTATAACATATTTATATATAAAAAATGGTTTGCAATAGACTGCTAGAACATATTTATATATAAAAAATGGTTTGCAATAGACTGCTATAACATATTTATATATAACAAATGGTTTGCAATAGACTGCTATAACATATTTATATATAAAAAATGGTTTGCCATAGACTGCTATAACATATTTATATATAAAAAAAAGTGTTTGCAATAGACTGCTATAACATATTTATATATAAAAAATGGTTTGCAATAGACTGCTATAACATATTTATATATAAAAAATGGTTTGCAATAAACTGCTAGAACATATTTATATATAAAAATGGTTTGCAATAAACTGTTAGAACATATTTATATATAAAAAATGGTTTGCAATACACTGCTAGAACATATTTATATATAAAAATGGTTTGCAATAAACTGCTAGAACATATTTATATATAAAAAATGGTTTTCAATAGACTGCTATAACATATTTATATATAAAAAATGGTTTGCAATAGACTGCTAGAACATATTTATATATAAAAAAATTTTTGCAATAAACTGCTAGAACATATTTATATATAAAAATGGTTTGCAATAAACTGCTAGAACATATTTATATATAAAAATGGTTTGCAATAAACTGCTAGAACATATTTATATATAAAAAATCGTTTGCAATAGACTGCTATAACATATTTATATATAGAAAATGGTTTGCAATAGACTGCTATAACATATTTATATATAAAAAATGGTTTGCAATAGACTGCTAGAACATATTTATATATATAAAATGGTTTGCAATAGACTGCTAGAACATATTTATATATAAAAAATGGTTTGCAATAGACTGCTATAACATATTAATATATAAAAAATGGTTTGCAATAGACTGCTATAACATATTTATATATAAAAAATGGTTTGCAATAGACTGCTATAACATATTTATATATAACAAATGGTTTGCAATAGACTGCTAGAACATATTTATATATAAAAATGGTTTGCAATAAACTGCTAGAACATATTTATATATAAAAAATGGTTTGCAATAGACTGCTATAACATATTTATATATAAAAAATGGTTTGCAATAAACTGCTATAACATATTTATATATAAAAAAATGGTTTGCAATAGACTGCTATAACCTATTTATATATAAAAAATGGTTTGCAATAGACTGCTATAACATATTTATATATAAAAAATGGTTTGCAATAGACTGCTATAACATATTTATATATAAAAAATGGTTTGCAATAGACTGCTGTAACATATTTATATATAAAAAATGGTTTGCAATAGACTGCTATAACATATTTATATATAAAAAATGGTTTGCAATAGACTGCTATAACATATTTATTTTTAAAAAATGGTTTGCAATAGATTGCTATAACATATTTATATATAAAAAATGGTTTGCAATAGACTGCTATAACATATTTATATATAAAAAATTGTTTGCAATAGACTGCTAGAACATATTTATATATAAAAAATGGTTTGCAATAGACTGCTATAACATATTTATATATAACAAATGGTTTGCAATAGACTGCTATAACATATTTATATATAAAAAATGGTTTGCCATAGACTGCTATAACATATTTATATATAAAAAAAGTGTTTGCAATAGACTGCTATAACATATTTATATATAAAAAATGGTTTGCAATAGACTGCTATAACATATTTATATATAAAAAATGGTTTGCAATAAACTGCTAGAACATATTTATATATAAAAATGGTTTGCAATAAACTGTTAGAACATATTTATATATAAGAAATGGTTTGCAATACACTGCTAGAACATATTTATATATAAAAATGGTTTGCAATAAACTGCTAGAACATATTTATATATAAAAAATGGTTTTCAATAGACTGCTATAACATATTTATATATAAAAAATGGTTTGCAATAGACTGCTAGAACATATTTATATATAAAAAAAATTTTGCAATAAACTGCTAGAACATATTTATATATAAAAATGGTTTGCAATAAACTGCTAGAACATATTTATATATAAAAATGGTTTGCAATAAACGGCTAGAACATATTTATATATAAAAAATCGTTTGCAATAGACTGCTATAACATATTTATATATAGAAAATGGTTTGCAATAGACTGCTATAACATATTTATATATAAAAAATGGTTTGCAATAGACTGCTATAACATATTTATATATAAAAAATGGTTTGCAATAGACTGCTATAACATATTTATATATAAAAAATGGTTTGCAATAGACTGCTATAACATATTTATATATAAAAAATGGTTTGCAATAGACTGCTATAACATATTTATTTTTAAAAAATGGTTTGCAATAGATTGCTATAACATATTTATATATAAAAAATGGTTTGCAATAGACTGCTATAACATATTTATATATAAAAAATGGTTTGCAATAGACTGCTAGAACATATTTATATATAAAAAATGGTTTGCAATAGACTGCTATAACATATTTATATATAACAAATGGTTTGCAATAGACTGCTATAACATATTTATATATAAAAAATGGTTTGCCATAGACTGCTATAACATATTTATATATAAAAAAAGTGTTTGCAATAGACTGCTATAACATATTTATATATAAAAAATGGTTTGCAATAGACTGCTATAACATATTTATATATAAAAAATGGTTTGCAATAAACTGCTAGAACATATTTATATATAAAAATGGTTTGCAATAAACTGTTAGAACATATTTATATATAAGAAATGGTTTGCAATACACTGCTAGAACATATTTATATATAAAAATGGTTTGCAATAAACTGCTAGAACATATTTATATATAAAAAATGGTTTTCAATAGACTGCTATAACATATTTATATATAAAAAATGGTTTGCAATAGACTGCTAGAACATATTTATATATAAAAAAAATTTTGCAATAAACTGCTAGAACATATTTATATATAAAAATGGTTTGCAATAAACTGCTAGAACATATTTATATATAAAAATGGTTTGCAATAAACGGCTAGAACATATTTATATATAAAAAATCGTTTGCAATAGACTGCTATAACATATTTATATATAGAAAATGGTTTGCAATAGACTGCTATAACATATTTATATATAAAAAATGGTTTGCAATAGACTGCTAGAACATATTTATATATATAAAATGGTTTGCAATAGACTGCTAGAACATATTTATATATAAAAAATGGTTTGCAATAGACTGCTATAACATATTAATATATAAAAAATGGTTTGCAATAGACTGCTATAACATATTTATATATAAAAAATGGTTTGCAATAGACTGCTATAACATATTTATATATAAAAAATGGTTTGCAATAGACTGCTATAACATATTTATATATAAAAAATGGTTTGCAATAGACTGCTAGAACATATTTATATATAAAAAATGGTTTGCAATAAACTGCTAGAACATATTTATATATAAAAAATGGGTTGCAATTGACTGCTATAACATATTTATATATAAAAAATGGTTTGCAATAGACTGCTAGAACATATTTATATATAAAAAATGGTTTGCAATAAACTGCTAGAACATATTTATATATAAAAATGGTTGGCAATAGACTGCTAGAACATATTTATATATAAAAAATGGTTTGCAATAAACTGCTAGAACATATTTATATATAAAAATGGTTTGCAATACACTGCTAGAACATATTTATATATAAAAAATGGTTTGCAATAGACTGCTATAACATATTTATATATAAAAAATGATTTGCAATAGACTGCTATAACATATTTATATATAAAAAATGGTTTGCAATAGACTGCTAGAACATATCTATATATAAAAAATGGTTTGCAATAAACTGCTAGAACATATTTATATATAAAAAATGGTTTCCAATAAACTGCTATAACATATTTATATATAAAAAATGGTTTGCAATAAACTGCTATAACATATTTATATATAAAAAATGGTTTGCAATAGACTGCTATAACATATTTATATATAAAAAATGGTTTGCAATAAACTGCTATAACATATTTATATATAAAAAATGGTTTGCAATAGACTGCTAGAACATATTTATGTATAAAAAATGGTTTGCAATAAACTGCTAGAACATATTTATATATAAAAATGGTTTGCAATAAACTGCTAGAACATATTTATATATAAAAAATGGTTTGCAATAAACTGCTAGAACATATTTACATATAAAAAATGGTTTGCAATAAACTGCTAGAACATATTTACATATAAAAAATGGTTTGCAATAAACTGCTAAAACATATTTATATATAAAAATGGTTGGCAATAGACTGCTAGAACATATTTATATATAAAAAATGGTTTGCAATAAACTGCTAGACCATATTTATATATAAAAATGGTTTGCAATAGACTGCTACAACATATTTATATATAAAAAATGGTTTGCAATGGACTGCTATAACATATTTATATATAAAAAAAGGTTTGCAATAGACTGCTAGAACATATTTATATATAGAAAAAGGTTTGCAATAAACTGCTAGAACATATTTATATATAAAAAATGGTTTCCAATAAACTGCTATAACATATTTATATATATAAAATGGTTTGCAATAGACTGCTAGAACATATTTATATATAAAAAATGGTTTGCAATAGACTGCTATAACATATTTATATATAAAAAATGGTTTGCAATAGACTGCTATAACATATTTATATATAAAAAATGGTTTGCAATAGACTGCTATAACATATTTATATATAAAAAATGGTTTGCAATAGACTGCTAGAACATATTTATATATAAAAAATGGTTTGCAATAAACTGCTAGAACATATTTATATATAAAAAATGGTTTGCAATAGACTGCTATAACATATTTATATATAAAAAATGGTTTGCAATAGACTGCTAGAACATATTTATATATAAAAAATGGTTTGCAATAAACTGCTAGAACATATTTATATATAAAAATGGTTGGCAATAGACTGCTAGAACATATTTATATATAAAAAATGGTTTGCAATAAACTGCTAGAACATATTTATATATAAAAATGGTTTGCAATACACTGCTAGAACATATTTATATATAAAAAATGGTTTGCAATAGACTGCTATAACATATTTATATATAAAAAATGATTTGCAATAGACTGCTATAACATATTTATATATAAAAAATGGTTTGCAATAGACTGCTAGAACATATCTATATATAAAAAATGGTTTGCAATAAACTGCTAGAACATATTTATATATAAAAAATGGTTTCCAATAAACTGCTATAACATATTTATATATAAAAAATGGTTTGCAATAAACTGCTATAACATATTTATATATAAAAATGGTTTGCAATAGACTGCTATTACATATTTACATATAAAAAATGGTTTGCAATAGACTGTTATAAAATATTTATATATAAAAAATGGTTTGCAATAAACTGCTAGAACATATTTATATATAAAAAATGGTTTGCAATAAACTGCTAGAACATATTTATATATAAAAAATGGTTTGCAATAGACTGCTAGAACATATTTATATATAAAAAATGGTTTGCAATAGACTGCTAAAACATATTTATATATAAAAAATGGTTTGCAATAGACTGCTAGAACATATTTATATATAAAAAATGGTTTGCAATAGACTGTTATAACATATTTATATATAAAAACTGGTTTGCAATAAACTGCTATAACATATTTATATATAAAAAATGGTTTGCAATAGACTGCTATAAACTATATTTATAAATAAACAAATGGTTTGCAAAAGACTGCTAGAACATATTTATATATAAAAAATTGTTTGCAATAGACTGCTATAACATATTTATATATAAAAAATGGTTTGCAATAGACTGCTATAACATATTTATATATAAAAAATGGTTTGCAATAAACTGCTAGAACATATTTATATATAAAAAATGGTTTGCAATAGACTGCTAGAACATATTTATGTATAAAAAATGGTTTGCAATAAACTGCTAGAACATATTTATATATAAAAATGGTTTGCAATAAACTGCTAGAACATATTTATATATAAAAAATGGTTTGCAATAAACTGCTAGAACATATTTACATATAAAAAATGGTTTGCAATAAACTGCTAGAACATATTTACATATAAAAAATGGTTTGCAATAAACTGCTAAAACATATTTATATATAAAAATGGTTGGCAATAGACTGCTAGAACATATTTATATATAAACAATGGTTTGCAATAAACTGCTAGACCATATTTATATATAAAAATGGTTTGCAATAGACTGCTACAACATATTTATATATAAAAAATGGTTTGCAATGGACTGCTATAACATATTTATATATAAAAAATGGTTTGCAATAGACTGCTAGAACATATTTATATATAGAAAAAGGTTTGCAATAAACTGCTAGAACATATTTATATATAAAAAATGGTTTCCAATAAACTGCTATAACATATTTATATATAAAAAATGGTTTGCAATAAACTGCTATAACATATTTATATATAAAAAAATGGTTTGCAATAGACTGCTAGAACATATTTATATATAAAAAATGGTTTGCAATAGACTGCTATAACATATTTATATATAAAAAATGGTTTGCAATAGACTGCTAGAACATATTTATATATAAAAAATGGTTTGCAATAGACTGCTATAACATATTTATATATAAAAAATGGTTTGCAATAGACTGCTAGAACATATTTATATATAAAAAATTGTTTGCAATAGACTGCTATAACATATTTATATATAAAAAATGGTTTGCAATAGACTGCTAGAACATATTTATATATAAAAAATTGTTTGCAATAGACTGCTATAACATATTTATATATAAAAAATGGTTTGCAATAGACTGCTAGAACATATTTATATATAAAAAATTGTTTGCAATAAACTGCTATAACATATTTATATATAAAAAATGGTTTTCAATAAACTGCTAGAACATATTTATATATAAAAAATGGTTTGCAATAGACTGCTATTACATATTTACATATAAAAAATGGTTTGCAATAGACTGTTATAAAATATTTATATATAAAAAATGGTTTGCAATAAACTGCTAGAACATATTTATATATAAAAAATGGTTTGCAATAAACTGCTAGAACATATTTATATATAAAAAATGGTTTGCAATAGACTGCTAGAACATATTTATATATAAAAAATGGTTTGCAATAGACTGCTAAAACATATTTATATATAAAAAATGGTTTGCAATAGACTGCTAGAACATATTTATATATAAAAAATGGTTTGCAATAGACTGTTATAACATATTTATATATAAAAACTGGTTTGCAATAAACTGCTATAACATATTTATATATAAAAAATGGTTTGCAATAGACTGCTATAAACTATATTTATAAATAAACAAATGGTTTGCAAAAGACTGCTAGAACATATTTATATATAAAAAATTGTTTGCAATAGACTGCTATAACATATTTATATATAAAAAATGGTTTGCAATAGACTGCTATAACATATTTATATATAAAAAATGGTTTCCAATAAACTGCTAGAACATATTTATATATAAAAATGGTTTGCAATAAACTGCTAGAACATATTTATATATAAGTAATTGTTTGCAATAAACTGCTAGAACATATTTATATATAAAAAATGGTTTGCAATAAACTGCTAGAACATATTTATATATAAAAAATGGTTTGCAATAAACTGCTAGAACATATTTATATATAAAAAATGGTTTGCAATAGACTGTTATAAAATATTTATATATAAAAAATGGTTTGCAATAAACTGCTAGAACATATTTATATATAAAAAATGGTTTGCAATAAACTGCTAGAACATATTTATATATAAAAAATGGTTTGCAATAGACTGCTAGAACATATTTATATATAAAAAAAATGGTTTGCAATAGATTGCTATAACATATTTATATATAAAAAATGGTTTGCAATAGACTGCTATAACATATTTATATACAAAAAATGGTTTGCAATAAACTGCTATAACATATTTATATATAAAAAAAATGGTTTGCAATAGACTGCTAGAACATATTTATATATAAAAAATGGTTTGCAATAGACTGCTATAACATATTTATATATAAAAAATGGTTTGCAATAGACTGCTATAACATATTTATATATAAAAAATGGTTTGCAATAAACTGCTAGAACATATTTATATATAAAAATGGTTTGCAATAAACTGCTAGAACATATTTATATATAAAAAATTGTTTGCAATAAACTGCTAGAACATATTTATATATAAAAATGGTTGGCAATAAACTGCTAGAACATATATATAAAAAATTGTTTGCAATAGACTGCTAGAACATATTTATATATAAAAAATGGTTTGCAATAGACTGCTAGAACATATTTATATATAAAAAATGGTTTGCAATAGACTGCTAGAACATATTTATATATAAAAAATGGTTTGCAATAAACTGCTAGAACATATTTATATATAAAAAATTGTTTGCAATAAACTGCTATAACATATTTATATATAAAAAATGGTTTGCAATAAACTGCTAGAACATATTTATATATAAAAAAATGGTTTGCAATAGACTGCTAGAACATATTTACATATAAAAAATGGTTTGCAATACACTGCTAGAACATATTTACATATAAAAAATGGTTTGCAATAAACTGCTATAACATATTTATACATAAAAAATGGTTTGCAATAAACTGCTATAACATATTTATATATAAAAAATGGTTTGCAATAGACTGCTATAACATATTAATATATAAAAAATGGTTTGCAATAAACTGCTATAACATTTATATATAAAAAATGGTTTGCAATAAACTGCTATAACATATTTATATATAAAAAATGGTTTGCAATAAACTGCTATTACATATTTACATATAAAAAATGGTTTGCAATAAACTGCTAGAACATATTTACATATAAAAAATGGTTTGCAATAAACTGCTATAACATATTTATATATAAAAATGGTTTGCAATAGACTGCTAGAACATATTTATATATAAAAAATGGTTTGCAATAAACTGCTAGAACGTATTTACATAAAAAAAAATGGTTTGCAATAAACTGCTAGAACATATTTACATATAAAAAATGGTTTGCAATAAACTGCTAGAACATATTTACATATAAAAAATGGTTTGCAATAAACTGCTAGAACATATTTACATATAAAAAATGGTTTG
>NC_136504.1:101087318-101094818 GCF_053919585.1 Euprymna scolopes | reverse complement strand
ACAACTCTATAATAATATATACGAAATCCGAACAAATTAAAATATCATATTTAAGCGTATTTTATGCTCAGGCAAAGCTGGGCGCACTCCCACTAGTCTATATATATATAAATGTGAAGTTGCTCGTTCTAAACGAATAAAACCATATTTCTACGTTACCAATTTATTTGAAATTTTCAGACAACACATCTTTAGAGTCGAGGTATGTTTTTATGTTATTGACATAAATTTACCTCGCGAGTTATTAAAATATTTACTAAAATAAATATATTTTTTTAACCGTTACTGCGAATCTGTTCTGTTGATAAAACTGAACTTCCGGTTCGATTCATTTCACAGCCACGAATTGACGAAAGATTTCATTTTCTGTTAACTCGATAAGTAAAAAAAAAAAAAAAAAAAAAAACTTACTCATGCAGAGAGTGATCCGTGCTGAAATAATAATGTTATTATTTGAAAAGCAATTCTTAACATGGGGAAGGGAGGGTGTTTTGTACCTATTCTGTACTTTAACCTTACAATTGAATAAAAAAATATCAAAACTTTAATTAAACGTGGAAAACGATTTTAAAAAATAGCACGGATCACTCTCTGCATTAGCACACACACACAAAAAAAATAATAATAATCCCATATTTTAAAAATTTAAATTCATTTATGTACTTAACAATTTTTTAAATTTTATTTATGTTAAGGCTTTTCACTCATGAAACATTATGTTTTAATTGTTTAGTTTATTTTCACAGCATTGTTTACATAAAAAAGTTTGTTTTAACTTTTTCTAAACTGTTTCATTTTTACGACATGCCTCAACGTATTATAAACACCATACCCCCCCCCATGTTAAAAAAAAACAAAAAAAACGCCCTTCCATAAACCTCGAAAGCCGTTCTTAACATGGGGAAGTTAGGGTGTTTATAATATGCTGGGGCGAGTTGTAAAATTAACGAAGTTGATATCTATTATTTATTGCAAAAATTGCTTGAAATTTATTTATTTGACAAAAAAAATTACATTTCGGTACTCCTTGGGCGTTGAGTTCCATGGCGACCAGTAGAAAAAAATAATAGTCGCTCCCTTAGTCTCCCACCTCACCCCGCACGTAACATATTTTATTTACTGACGTTACCGTAACTAAACGATTATTTGTCACATTTACAAACATTTATTTATTTTGAAAAAAGTTTTATTTTTTATGAATATTAAAAGAAAAATGGGTACTCATGCAGAGAGTGATCCATGCTGAAATAATAACGTTATTATTTAAAAAGCCATTCTTAACATGGGGAGGGGAGGGTGTTTTGTACCTATTCTGTACTTTAACCTTGCAATTGAATAATAAAAAAAAAAACACGATTTAAAAAATAGCGCGGATCACTCTCTGCATTAGCACCGAAAAATGTTACTAAACATTTATTAATAATTTCTCACTTTTACAAACATTTGATTTTAAATTTCTTTTTAAATGACGACTTTTATCAACTTTTTTTTTTAAATATCCCCCTCCCAATGGTGTTTATTCCGAAATCCATTGTTAACATGGAGAGGTTGAGGGTGTTTATTCTGAAAGCCGTTCTTAACATTTGTGGAGGTGGACCTAATGTAAAAAAAAATAAATAAATAAATTTAAAAAAAAAACAAATCGTTTACTGATAACTTCTCACTTTTACAAATATTTTTTAATTTACATGCACGGATGAACAAATTGTTGAATAGTGCGAAAACAAAACATTTAGGTCCACCTCCACAATTTTCTTTTTTAAATGACGACTTTTATTGATAAATAAATCTACTTCTCTGCCACGGGCACTGAACCCCTCCTTTTTTTTTTTTAATAGTATTTTCGGGTGGGTATACTGACAACAAATATCAGTTAAATTTTGCAAATAGCCCCCCCTCCAAAAGTGGTGTTTATTCCGGAAGCTGTTCTTAAGATGAGGAGGTTGGGGGTGGGTGATTATAATGTGGACCTAATCTAAAAAAAAAGTTTTTTATGCGCACATAAGCAACTATTTTTTATTAACTTTTTTTTTTTTACTTTTTTATTTAAAAATTAGTAAATTTCAATGAATAGAATAATAAATCATTTATCATTAATATGTGTTTTTGGTTTTGTGTTGAATGAAACTTTTTTTTTTTCATTACAACAATAATGAACCAAATTAAATCTTCCGGCATGCGTTTAAGGGTTACAAAATTATCAATAAATCGTTCAGTTACTAAGCCAACGTCAGTAAATAAAAAAAATGTTACGTGCGCATGCATTAGCCTTGACTAGAGGTGGGGGCTAAAGGAGCGACCATTAAATAATTATGCTGGTCGCCATGGAACTCAACGCCCAAGGAGTACCTAAAGTGGCACTTATGCACTTATGTTACCGTGCTATTTTTTAAAATAGTATTTTCCTGTTAAATTCAAATTTTACAATATGTTTTTCTTTTATTAATTTGTTAAGTGAAAGTACAGATAACCCGGTTGGTTTCTAATGCGAGGAAAATCTAGCCCCCCCCCCCAAAAAAAAAGGGGGGTACTCTGGATAATAACAAAACATTAAAATTGCTTCAGTCTCGAAAGATTTCTTCTCTCCTGAACGAGGAAAAAAACGGTGAAGTGTAGTTCACCTTCTGTTTCCCTCCCCCTCTCTCAATACCTCTCTCTATCCATCTCTCCCTTTCCCTCTCTCAATCTATCTTTCTCTCTATATCACCCTCTCCATCTCTCTTTGAGCCCCTTTCTCTCTCTAACTCCCTCTATCTCTCTCCTTTCCTCTGTTTCATCCCTCTCTGTTTCTAACTCTCCCCCTCTCTCTGTTTATCTATCAATCCCTTTATCTCTCTATCTTCTTCTCTTTCTCTATTTTCCTCTCACTGTCTCTTTTCTATCTATATATCTTCCTCTCTATCTGTCCATCTCTAATTCCTCATCCTATTTTAGTCTCCTAAATTAATTACAGTGAATAAGGCATTGTCAAAACATGGATAAATCCTATTTTAGTCACCTAATTTACTGACTGAGAACAGAAGTTATTTGTAAATTACTGCTACCTTGAACAGCACCAGAAGTAACTAGTAAAACCTTTCTAATTAAATTGATTTTGGCAGCCATTTGGTAACAAAATGACATAGCCTTAGCCCTTGCTGCATGAGGAATACCTGCGACCTTGCTGCCAAGTAGAAGAATTATTTATTCTACTTTAAAACATTCAATTTTTCAAAAATCTCATGTTCGACATCTCCAAAACATCCAATATGGGGAAAAATATTGCAAAAATGCAAATTTATTGTTTAGGATGAATGCACAATGGTATGCAAAAAATCAATTGAGGCTCTTGGTCGATCCTTGCAAGATTTGCGTAGCAATGTAAGACCATTTGGGAATGCACTAATATTGCTTGCAGGAGATTTCAGACAAATGTTACCTGTTATTCTTCAATCAACACCAGCAGATGAAATAAATGCTTGTCTCAAATACTCTACTTTTTTGTTCCATGTGAAGACATTAAACTTAACTCAAAATATGCATGTCCAGTTGCAGACTGTTTGATCCGCACAAAAACTTTTGCATCACTTGTGGGAAATTGGGTACAAAAAAGTGCCAGATGATCAGAGTTAAGGGCAAAATTCTTTGACTTTTAACTTCTGTAATTTTATTTTATCAAAAGAATAGTTAGTTTAAAAGGTTTTTGCAGATATTCAAATTATAAGAATTCCATTTGACTGAGTGAATGAGCTATTCTTGCAGGTCAATACAAAGATGCCCATGAACTTAACGCTATTATTCAATGTAAAATTCCAAGTGAGGTAGTCAAATACAAATCCATCGACACTGTTGTGAAAGCAGATAAAGTGGTTAATCATCCAACAATTATATTTGCCAGGGATGCCACCGCATGTATTGCAACTGAAATTTGGTGTACTAATTATCATGTTGTGAAATATAAACCAATCCAAGCTTCGCAATAGCACATAGCTTGCAGTAAAAAAAAAATTAACAAACAATATCATAGAAACAACAATCTTAACAGGACCTTTCACAGATGAATATATCTTCATTCCATGCATTCCTATGATTCCATCGGATATATCATTACACTTTAGCAAATTGCACTTTCCAATTTTATTGTCATTTGCAATAACCATCAACAAAGCACAGGGAACAATCTTTACAATTGTGGGCCTTACAGTTACACACTGACTGTTTTTTCACATGGACAATTTATGTTACATATTCAAGAGTCACCAAACCGGAAAATCTCTATATCAGCTAAGAAAATGGAACAACAAAAACTGTACCCATGCAAAATGGAAATTTAAACCTATAAGAAACATGCTTTTTCTCATTTTGGAACGTTTTCCATTGCACCAATTTGAGCCACAGCAACGCGTGGCAGGGTACAGCTAGTAAATAAATAAATATAAAAATTACTTATCTTTTAAGGTGAGTAATTTGTATATTTATTCCAATACAAAAATAATATATTATATTTAAAAGTAATATATAATTGTTTTTCTTAGTTTTAATGATGCTAACCCACAGGCAGAGTCTCAAGGCAACATTCACTTAGATTTTTACATTGTATTTCTATATTGTTGAGTGCACTGTACTGCTCCTAATGACAGACTCAAGAAACTCTGTTGTTTGTAACTAATTTTAAACTATCATTTCATATGATCTGCTTGATTTGCTTCAGAGTTAGTTTCTCTAACAAATTATTTTTTATGATAACGTCACTCCTTATACGGTTCACAGTGTAGTATGCATGTGGCCTCAAATATCTAAAGGCATCACAGACCTGTTATTCTGCTATTCGTTTCTCTAAGAAGTGTGTGAAAAAATCGACCTCGACCTGGATGTTACGATAGATGCCAAGTACACCATGAAAATCATTTACATGTGAGTACGAGTGAGCAGGCTGGAGTCTCATTCGTTATCAGAATCCACCAGCTAAGAGGAAAATTGCTGTTTTTGAATTATGGTGCTTTATGTAAGTTGGATGGACAAACGTACAAACGAATGGGTGATAGAGAAGATTTGACCATGCTGAAGACTGCTGGACAACATCAATGACAGTAAATTGCGATTTTTGGCACATGTGGTGAGAACAGACGGCCTAACAAAAGATCTGCTCTTTGGTACAACTCCTAATAAAAGAGGACGTGGAAGATCAAAAGCAAGAATGTCGGACATCATGAAGGACATTGCAGATATTAGTATGGCTTGGTTGTCAGAAAGGTGAATAACCAGGGTCAATGGCAACGATTCATGAAAAGCTGGTCAGTAATGACCATTCCTTCAAAGAGAAAGAGAGAGAATAGTTAACAGATTGGAGTCTCATTTGTTATCAGAGTCCAATAATTAAGAACATCCATACAATACCACCCACCAAATTGATAAAGATCCGGACCAGATAATTTTCTCCTGTTCAGACAAATTAAGCCATGGCTACACCCCTGAAATATCAGCACATATAATGTTAAAATTTCTAGGGATTGGATTATGTTTTGTTCAGATTTTCAATTTTGTTTTGCCTAGATTCAGACTCTGGTTCCTTGCAAGCTTCTGGCCGGGTCATGGACTCAGATATGAGCAAATCGCTGACTGGCACTGTCAGAACTATGACGGTATCTGATCGTCTTTGAAACTCCTACTTTTGCTCTTGATCGAAGAAAACTTGTTTGCCACACGCCACTGCTGCAGTTTGTCTTGCGACAATCTAGAAATTTCACCTCTAACTTCACAATACGAATGGCCTCATATTATAATCAAGACTCTTTAAATGGACACTTTTAATGGACACTTTTAATGGACACTGGCCCCTCGAAATTGGAGTTACTATCCATAATGAGTGAGTGAAAATTGAGGCATACAAACTTTGTGTATATGTTAATATAATTTAATGGATAACTCAAGTCAAGACAAGAATAATAAAGCAGAATGCCTATTGCATACAATAGGTTGAACACAAGTTGCTATTTTTTTTCTATAAAAGAAATTGCAGTTCCATAAGTTCCCCAACAGTATTTCTACATAAAACAAACAAAACGACTCCTTCAGTCTTTGACAGACTACAGATGGCTACAAAGAAGGGATGCCGGCAGATGAAATTTTTGTGGCAGGAGGTGCACAATCTCCAACCACACCTCTCCTGAGTCGACATTGTTAAATACCAGTGGCAAGTAAACTTTATGTACAGGACGACTGTAAACAAATGCTGAGATAAGCGGAGAGCACATACAGCGCCTAGAATTCCCAAATGGTCACCCATCTGGTACTAACTAGGCTCAACGTTGCTTAACTTAGCAACCGATGCCACTCTTCCTTGTTCTTCTTCATGAAAATTTACATCCGATATGAGAGCCGTAGTCCGAATAATACAAATTATCAATCTTCATCTAAAAAAAAAAAGTTCCAAAACAGAACATTTACCCATCTTTACCGCGCAAGAATAAAGCCGGGATGTTAACGATTCGGTTGGAGAAGTCTCGTATCATGATGATATATTCTTCGGAGTTTTCATAGTTATCATCAGCAATGATAACAGCAATGGCACCGGCATTCTCTGCGTTGGTACTTTTCGTGACAAATGTGCATTCTCTGAAAAAATGAAAAGGTTAATCATGTTAACATAAGACGATTTTTGAACAATGGAATGTAAGCTGAATACATACATATATATATATATATATATATATATATATACTTCTTTATTGTTATATAAACATGCTCACATCCCGCTGCTACAAATAGCCACTTGTTTCAATCAAACAACAGATATCATCAGGCAGCGACTTGACTATTCAAAAGTTCAATGAATAAAGATTAGATTATTCATTGAATTTTTGAATAGTCAAGTCGCTGCCTGATGATATCTGTTGTTTGATTGAAACAAGTGGCTATTTGTAGCAGCGGGATGTGAGCATGTTTATATAACAATAAACAAGTATTATCAGCTCTTTTTATTGAGCACTATCTAACAACCTCGTTGAATTCATTAGTCCATTACTTTTGAATATAAAAAAACCCCGAGTATATATATATATATATATATATATATATATATATATATATATATATGTATATATATGAATAGAAGGAGGGGGAGAGAGAGAGAGAAAGGATGGAAAAGAAGGGCGTAAGATGGGTAAAACTTTGAAGGTAGGGATAGGGAGAAAGAAAGAGGGGCGTGCAATAAGTAATTCCCCTGACCCACTTCCAGTTGTCTGATCTAGCTGAAATTTTTTCATGTGCAATGATTTATATCTCTACAGGTTATGTGGCAAATTACAGCTCTGAACTAATTGTGGTTTCTGTTTTACAGGTGTTTGAACTGAGTCAGGTGTGAAATGGAACCTGTTGAATGTCGAGCAGTGATCCGGTTTTTGTATTTGAAAAGACACACACCACAGGAAACTTTTGATGAAATGAAAGAAACTTATGGCGATAATGCCCCATCATATGACCTTGTAAAACGCTGGAATCGTGAATTCAAACATGGCCGGA